>NC_092106.1:51182176-51252976 GCF_045679555.1 Salvelinus alpinus
CACCTCCACTCCTCCTCACCGCCCCACCTCCACTCCTCCTCACCGCCCCACCTCCACTCCTCCTCACCTCCCCACCTCCCCTCCTCCTCACCTCCACTCCTCCACTCCTCCTCACCTCCCCACCCCCCTCCTCACCGCCCCACCTCCACTCCTCCTCACCGCCACTCCTCCTCACCTCCCCTCACCTCCCCCTCCACTCCTCCTCACCTCCACTCCTCCCCACTGCCCCACCTCCTCACCTTCACTCCTCCCCACGGCCACTCCTCCACTCCTTCCCACCTCCACTCCTCCTCACCTCCCCACCTCCACTCCTCCTCACCTCCACTCCTCCCCACTGCCCCACCTCCTCACCGCCCCACCTCCTCACCACTCCTCCACTCCTTCCCACGGCCACTCCTCACCTCCACTCCTCCCCACTGCCCCACCTCCTCACCGCCCCACCTCCTCACCACTCCTCCACTCCTTCCCACGGCCACTCCTCCACTCCTTCCCACGGCCCCTCCTCCACTCCGCCCCTCCTCCACTTCTCCCCTGCTCTTCCCACACAAAATTTTAATCACTTCACTTTTTTTCCCTCCGTTCTCGCACTTTCTCTCTCTTGCTCGCTCTCTGTGAAACCAAGGCAATGTTTCCATAGCAATGCTGTCTCTCCAGTGGGTGGATGGAACCTAACACCTTCTAGAAGAGTAGAGTACGAGGCTCTCCTGTCAGGCACACAGGCAGCAGGCTAAATAGTCCCCAGTTAGCTATCCTTCCCTCCATTGACTCTGTCCTACATATTTGTCATTGTGAGTTGTGTTGTGAAAGAGGTGTGTGATCAGTGGTATAAAGAAAGCTGTATTGTGACTCTACGGGTTCAGGTCCTTTCTGTGTTCAGTTATTACGCTGACTGTAGGTCTACTCACTGACTGCCTGGCCGAGACTTAGTCCTTAACCTTATGTCCAGTCAAACTGAGGCTTTTTGTATTCTATCCAGGTCTCTCTTGAAATAAGTATTTTAATCACACGGTAACCCGGTTAAGTAACCAGGTTAAACAAGGTAGCCAGGTTAAATAACCAGGTTACACAAGGTAGCCAGGTTAAACAAGGTAGCCAGGTTAAGTAACCAGGTTAAGTAACCAGGTTACACAAGGTAGCCAGGTTAAGTAGCCAGGTTAAACAAGGTAGCCAGGTTAAATAACCAGGTTACACAAGGTAGCCAGGTTAAACAAGGTAGCCAGGTTAAGTAACCAGGTTAAGTAACCAGGTTAAGTAACCAGGTTACACAAGGCAGCCAGGTTAAGTAGCCAGGTTAAACAAGGTAGCCAGGTTAAGTAACCAGGTTAAACAAGGTAGCCAGGTTAAATAACCAGGTTACACAAGGTAGCCAGGTTACACAAGGTAGACAGGTTAAGTAACCAGGTTAAACAAGGTAGCCAGGTTAAATAACCAGGTTACACAAGGTAGCCAGGTTACACAAGGTAGCCAGGTTAAATAAAAATGTATTCTATCATGGCAGTAAGCCAGCATGGGAAAAACACTGCTCTTCTCTACTAGTCCACTTCACAGTTGTGGAGTGACTGAAACCAACTTGAGTCAGTCAGACAGAAGCTCTAATTCAAAGATTCAATCGATACTCCCCTGCAGTGAAGGTGTAAGTAAAGACAGCAGAGCTGTTGTCTGTGTGACTAATCAAACTCTGAGTGTTTGGAGAACTGGGTTTGTTTTGTTTATATGCAGACAGCAGCAGAATATTCATCAACTCTGAAACTGGCTTGAATTAGAGAGGTAACCAACAGTGAGCTGGCTTGAATTGGAGAGGGAACCAACAGTGAGCTGGCTTGAATTGGAGAGGGAACCAACAGTGAGCTGGCTTGAATTGGAGAGGGAACCAACAGTGAGCTGGCTTGAATTGGAGAGGGAACCAACAGTGAGCTGGCTTGAATTGGAGAGGGAACCAACAGTGAGCTGGCTTGAATTGGAGAGGGAACCAACAGTGAGCTGGCTTGAATTGGAGAGGGAACCAACAGTGAGCTGGCTTGAATTGGAGAGGGAACCAACAGTGAGCTGGCTTGAATTGGAGAGGGAACCAACAGTGAGCTGGCTTGAATTGGAGAGGGAACCAACAGTGAGCTGGCTTGAATTGGAGAGGGAACCAACAGTGAGCTGGCTTGAATTGGAGAGGGAACCAACAGTGAGCTGGCTTGAATTGGAGAGGGAACCAACAGTGAGCTGGCTTGAATTGGAGAGGGAACCAACAGTGAGCTGGCTTGAATTGGAGAGGGAACCAACAGTGAGCTGGCTTGAATTGGAGAGGGAACCAACAGTGAGCTGGCTTGAATTGGAGAGGGAACCAACAGTGAGCTGGCTTGAATTGGAGAGGGAACCAACAGTGAGCTGGCTTGAATTGGAGAGGGAACCAACAGTGAGCTGGCTTGAATTGGAGAGGGAACCAACAGTGAGCTGGCTTGAATTGGAGAGGGAACCAACAGTGAGCTGGCTTGAATTGGAGAGGGAACCAACAGTGAGCTGGCTTGAATTGGAGAGGGAACCAACAGTGAGCTGGCTTGAATTGGAGAGGGAACCAACAGTGAGCTGGCTTGAATTGGAGAGGTTTAGTGAACATGTTATGAGGGATGCTAATTAACACAGTAAGCAGATGGAATCTACTGTGAGACACTGGCACACCAGTGTGTGTGTGCATTTCCCCTGATGTTTAAACCTACGCTTTACCTCTGGCAACCTAGCAATTTATCTACGTGAATTACCCATATGACGTGATATGCTAAGCATTTGCCAGAAAAAAAATGTAAACAGTTCTAGGAAGAGCTATTTTTTTTTTGTCCTCCTCACATTCCCATCAGTCATCCGTCCACCTGCAAGTGGGAGCCCAGAGGGTGCCTTATTAAATTGCTCTAAATTAGCTTTTTGCGCAAGTGAGTTTGTCAGCATCATTATAAGCAGCATCACCATTAGGAGGGCTAGCTAGTGGATACATGACTTCCTGACTTCCTGGATGCTGTTGGCTGTCTGGCTGAATGGAGAATGCCTGTTTCTGGCAGGCTAACAGCTGGATGCTGCACTACTTCCTTCCTTCCTGACTGTTTCTTGCAGCCTGGTTGTTTCTGGCAGGCTGGCTAACTACTGGAGGTTGTATTAGTTCCTGGCTGGCTAACTACTGGAGGTTGTATTAGTTCCTGGCTGGCTAACTACTGGAGGCTGTATTAGTTCCTGGCTGGCTAACTACTGGAGGCTGTATTAGTTCCTGGTTGTTACTGGCTAGCTAACTACTGGAGGCTGTATTAGTTCCTGGTTGTTCCTGGCTGGCTAACTACTGGAGGCTGCATTAGTTCCTGGTTGTTCCTGGCTAGCTAACTACTGGAGGCTGCATTAGTTCCTGGTTGTTCCTGGCTGGCTAACTACTGGAGGCTGCATTAGTTCCTGGTTGTTCCTGGCTGGCTAACTACTGGAGGCTGCATTAGTTCCTGGTTGTTACTGGCTGGCTAACATTCCGTTCCGGATTAAGAAGTCATAACCCCTTCCCGCCACACCATCATTTACTGTAAACAGATCCCTGCACCAAGATGCGATTGGATACGTGGTAAATTTACTGTCCAAGACCCTGTCCAAGTCCCTTTTTTTATAATAAAGCCGTATTCATGTTTGCTATGTGCAACAGGATACAGTTGAGCAGGGGTGTTTTTAGGATTTCCTACACATGGGGAACTTTTGTTAGCTGGGTTCCCCCAAACAATTTATGTGATAGGAGACGTGAGCGTTATCTTATTGTAATACCACACACACGACCTAAATGAGAATCTGCTCTGACAAAACCAAGATCAATCTGGTCTGGAATTCAAACGAGCCGTAGCACGGGCCAATGAAACACACGTTGATCAATATATATATGGAATATTGATCAATATATATATGGAATATTGATCAATCGTAGGACGATCTATCATTTCTATATCTCCTGCCTTAGTTTCTGGCTGGCTGCCGCCACGGTTAACAGCGGTTTCTGTATACTGTTCCAGGCTGACGCCTCCATCACACCGACCTCGTCATTGCATTTCGGGACACCAGAAGTACATTGATCTCCAGTGGAACGCTGCGCTTGCCTTGCAGTATTGCAGAGGCAGTTGCAGTGTGTTCTGTGTGGTGTGCGTACGTTGGACGTTGGAGCGTATGAGTCGAAGCTCTAGGCCGTAGACGGCTTGACAGAAATGGAAGCAGGAGGTGAATGTTGAACTGTTGTTACATGCATATCCAGATGTTGGTGTGATCAAGACGGGAGGTTCCTACCCTCCCGGTGTAACCTACCTACAACACACACACACACACACACACACACACACCCGCACCCGCACACACAGTGAGGTAGGCTGAGGTTCTTCCCCTCCCGGTGTGACACACACACATACACACACATACACACACACACACACACACACAGAGAGGCAGGCTGAGGCTCTTCTTCTCTCCTGGTGTAACCTACCTACGTCACTCCCTGCTCCTGACTTCCTGTGGAGCCAGCTGCTGGCTACACAGTAAACAATTAAGAGGAACAAATAGTGAGAAACCTGAACCCTGAAGAAGAGAAGAGCGGGAGGAACACGTCACCGCTCTAACAGCCGTGAATGTTGGCACGAAGGGTGGGGGGGGAGCTAGCTAGTGCGCTGTGTCCCTGTCCCTTGGGTAATATAACAGAAGGCAGGCTAGAAGCTACTGGCTAAGGCAGGCTAGCACTGGGGCAGTGTGTAATCTCTCTCTCTCTGGATCTCTGTCTCTCTCCCTCTCTTTCTCTCTGTCTCTCTCTCTGGATCTCTCCCTCTCTGTCTCTCTCCCTCTCTCTCTGGATCTCTCTCTGTCTCCCTCTCTCTGGATCTCTGTCTCTCCCTCTCTCCCTCTCTCTCTCTCTCTCTCTGGATCTCTCCCTCTCTCTCCCTCTCTCTGGATCTCTCCCTCTGTCTCTCTCCCTCTCTCTCTGGATCTCTCCCTCTCTGTCTCTCTCCCTCTCTCTCTGGATCTCTCCCTCTCTCTCCCTCTCTCTGGATCTCTGTCTCCCTCTCTCTGGATCTCTGTCTCTCCCTCTCTCCCTCTCTCTCTCTGGATCTCTCCCTCTCTCTCCCTCTCTCTGGATCTCTCCCTCTGTCTCTCTCCCTCTCTCTCTGGATCTCTCCCTCTCTCTCCCTCTCTCTGGATCTCTGTCTCCCTCTCTCTGGATCTCTGTCTCTCCCTCTCTCTCTCTGGATCTCTCCCTCTCTCTCCCTCTCTCTGGATCTCTGTCTCTCTTCCGGCCAGACGGGTTGTTGTGTTTTAGAGTGTAGTATGAGAAGCTGTTCTTCATCTGTGTCATCATCTTGGAGGTTCCTTACGGCATCTGTCCTTCTGTCTGTGATTTTTAACGCGACCGAGTGAAAACATCACTCCTCTGATTTTTAACGTGACCGAGTGAAAACATCACTCTTCTGTCTCTCTGTGATTTTAACGCGACCGAGTAAAAAAATCACAGAGAGACAGAAGAGTGATGTTAACGGCGCGGCAGGTAGCTGACTGACCGTTAGCGGCGCGGCAGGTAGCTGACTGACCGTTAGCGGCGCGGCAGGTAGCTGACTGACCGTTAGCGGCGCGGCAGGTAGCTGACTGACCGCTAGCGGCGCGGCAGGTAGCTGACTGACCGTTAGCGGCGCGGCAGGTAGCTGACTGACCGTTAGCGGCGCGGCAGGTAGCTGACTGACCGCTAGCGGCGCGGCAGGTAAGCTGACTGGTGTCATTTGTTTTGTTGGGCGGTGGAGAAGCCGTTTCATGGTCTGTAAACTTCTGATCGTTACTTTTTCTCCCTCTGGTTCTGGGGGTTTAAAAAGAAAACGCCGTGAACTTGACGGTTAACTCTGATAAAGACAATAATAAGGAGATGCTAAACACCATCAAGGCATAGTACACTACTTGTCCAAATATTATTATAATTCAGATGTTTTGTTTGTGTCGTCTGTCAATGGCACTGCGGTGGTCGTGTCTAATAGAGATTTGTGTGGCTCATATGAATGATCTTGGCGTTATGGGCCCTGGTGGAAAGTAGTAGTGTTTCAATCATAAAGCACGGACATGAGACATCGACGGGGCCGCGGTGGAGAGGGTCAAAAAAGATTTAAGCTCGTTGGCACATCACCGAGGGCCTGAAATAGTCCCACCACACCGACACCGTGGTGACGAAGGCGTCACGGCGCCTCTTCCACTTCAAGCGGCGTAAGAAATCCGGCGTGGCCCCTAAGACGCACCATTGAGAGCATTCTGTCGGGCTGCGTCACCGCCTGGTACGGCAACTGCACCGCTCTCCAGAGGGTGCTGCGGTCAGCCTAACGCATCACTCGTCTCCTCTAGCGGACCTCCCACCGCCTCGTCCCCTCTAGCGGACCTCCCACCGCCTCGTCTCCTCTAGCGACCTCCCACCGCCTCGTCTCCTCTAGCGACCTCCCACCGCCTCGTCTCCTCTAGCGGACCTCCCACCGCCCCGTCCCCTCTAGTGACCTTGTCCCCTCTAGCGGACCTCCCACCGCCTCGTCCCCTCTAGCGGACCTCCCACCGCCTCGTCTCCTCTAGCGACCTCCCACCGCCTCGTCTCCTCTAGCGACCTCCCACCGCCTCGTCTCCTCTAGCGGACCTCCCACCGCCCCGTCCCCTCTAGTGACCTTGTCCCCTCTAGCGACCTCCCACCGCCTCGTCCCCTCTAGCGGACCTCCCACCGCCTCGTCTCCTCTAGCGACCTCCCACCGCCTCGTCTCCTCTAGCGACCTCCCACCGCCTCGTCTCCTCTAGCGGACCTCCCACCGCCTCGTCTCCTCTAGCGGACCTCCCACCGCCTCGTCTCCTCTAGCGGACCTCCCACCGCCTCGTCTCCTCTAGCGGACCTCCCACCGCCTCGTCTCCTCTAGCGGACCTCCCACCGCCTCGTCTCCTCTAGCGGACCTCCCACCGCCTCGTCTCCTCTAGCGACCTCCCACCGCCTCGTCCCCTCTAGCGGACCTCCCACCGCCTCGTCCCCTCTAGCGGACCTCCCACCGCCTCGTCTCCTCTAGCGGACCTCCCACCGCCTCGTCCCCTCTAGCGGACCTCCCACCGCCTCGTCTCCTCTAGCGACCTCCCACCGCCTCGTCTCCTCTAGCGACCTCCCACCGCCTCGTCTCCTCTAGCGACCTCCCACCGCCTCGTCTCCTCTAGCGGACCTCCCACCGCCTCGTCTCCTCTAGCGACCTCCCACCGCCTCGTCTCCTCTAGCGACCTCCCACCGCCTCGTCTCCTCTAGCGGACCTCCCACCGCCCCGTCCCCTCTAGTGACCTTGTCCCCTCTAGCGACCTCCCACCGCCTCGTCCCCTCTAGCGGACCTCCCACCGCCTCGTCTCCTCTAGCGACCTCCCACCGCCTCGTCTCCTCTAGCGACCTCCCACCGCCTCGTCTCCTCTAGCGGACCTCCCACCGCCTCGTCTCCTCTAGCGGACCTCCCACCGCCTCGTCTCCTCTAGCGGACCTCCCACCGCCTCGTCTCCTCTAGCGGACCTCCCACCGCCTCGTCTCCTCTAGCGGACCTCCCACCGCCTCGTCTCCTCTAGCGACCTCCCACCGCCTCGTCTCCTCTAGCGACCTCCCACCGCCTCGTCCCCTCTAGCGGACCTCCCACCGCCTCGTCTCCTCTAGCGGACCTCCCACCGCCTCGTCTCCTCTAGCGGACCTCCCACCGCCTCGTCCCCTCTAGCGGACCTCCCACCGCCTCGTCTCCTCTAGCGACCTCCCACCGCCTCGTCTCCTCTAGCGACCTCCCACCGCCTCGTCTCCTCTAGCGACCTCCCACCGCCTCGTCTCCTCTAGCGGACCTCCCACCGCCCCGTCCCCTCTAGTGACCTTGTCCCCTCTAGCGACCTCCCACCGCCTCGTCCCCTCTAGCGGACCTCCCACCGCCTCGTCTCCTCTAGCGACCTCCCACCGCCTCGTCTCCTCTAGCGACCTCCCACCGCCTCGTCTCCTCTAGCGGACCTCCCACCGCCTCGTCTCCTCTAGCGGACCTCCCACCGCCTCGTCTCCTCTAGCGGACCTCCCACCGCCTCGTCTCCTCTAGCGGACCTCCCACCGCCTCGTCTCCTCTAGCGGACCTCCCACCGCCTCGTCTCCTCTAGCGGACCTCCCACCGCCTCGTCTCCTCTAGCGGACCTCCCACCGCCTCGTCTCCTCTAGCGGACCTCCCACCGCCTCGTCTCCTCTAGCGACCTCCCACCGCCTCGTCTCCTCTAGCGACCTCCCACCGCCTCGTCCCCTCTAGCGGACCTCCCACCGCCTCGTCTCCTCTAGCGGACCTCCCACCGCCTCGTCTCCTCTAGCGGACCTCCCACCGCCTCGTCTCCTCTAGCGGACCTCCCACCGCCTCGTCTCCTCTAGCGACCTCCCACCGCCTCGTCTCCTCTAGCGACCTCCCACCGCCTCGTCTCCTCTAGCGACCTCCCACCGCCTCGTCCCCTCTAGCGACCTCCCACCGCCTCGTCCCCTCTAGCGACCTCCCACCGCCTCGTCCCCTCTAGCGGACCTCCCACCGCCTCGTCCCCTCTAGCGGACCTCCCACCGCCTCGTCTCCTCTAGCGGACCTCCCACCGCCTCGTCTCCTCTAGCGGACCTCCCACCGCCTCGTCTCCTCTAGCGACCTCGTCCCCTCTAGCGACCTCCCACCGCCTCGTCTCCTCTAGCGACCTCCCACCGCCTCGTCTCCTCTAGCGACCTCGTCCCCTCTAGCGGACCTCCCACCGCCTCGTCTCCTCACACATCAGTCACATTATTAATAGAAGGTGTACGGTGTTTTGCTCTGTGAATGGAAGAGCGAAGGGGAAGGTGGGATGGAGATAGATGGATAGGGAGGGAGAGAGGGAACAGAGGGAGGGGAGGGGGAGTAGTGTTGTGCATGTCAGGCTGTGGGTCGTTCGCTCTGCTCAGTTCCTTTAAGCCATTGTTGTCGCGCTGAACAAAGGAGCCCCCTGATTGGTGTGTAGAGCAGGGTTGTTAAACATACGGCTGGCCCACGGGTGGTTTTAATAAAACATTTTATATATATTTATTTTTAAAGGATATAAATGAAACATCACAACAAAGAGAACCATGGAGTAGCAGACACGCAAGCGCAGTCACTAACAGAGACAGACAGGGAGGAAGCAAGGGAGGGAGGGAGGAAGCAAGGGAGGGAGGGAGGAAGCAAACCCTGTAACACACAGAGAGGGAGAGAGCGAGGGATATCAAGAGACAATTCAGGAGCCTTTATCCCGTTCTACCATCTAAGAATCTCCTCTCTATCCTTGTTGTCATCCTTCTATCCCTCCACCCTCTTTACCGTAGAACAGAGGACAGCGGAGCGGGCGCTGCCTGGGCATAATCAGTCGTTTCACTCTCTCCGTGACGGTTGTGGTGATCGGACATCGCCGTGACTTATTTGTTGAAGGGGTTACCGTGGAGACGGGCTGCTGTGCTGGAGCCTGAGGCAGGAGACTGGGAGACTGGGAGCTAGGGGGAGGGGGGGGGAGAGAAAGCGCCACAGTGGGTTACCGTGGAGACGGGCTGCTGTGCTGGAGCCTGAGGCAGGAGAAAGGGAGACTGGGAGCTAGGGGGAGGGGGGGGGGGGGGGAGAGAAAGCGCTACAGTGGCGCTGTGGAACAGAGGAGGCAGAGCCGAGCAGGGTACTGTCTGTGCAAACAAACACGGGCATCACGCCACGATAGAGACCTCCTGTGAGCACTAACGCTACAG
The DNA here is from genome assembly GCF_045679555.1 of Salvelinus alpinus. NCBI lineage: Eukaryota > Metazoa > Chordata > Actinopteri > Salmoniformes > Salmonidae > Salvelinus > Salvelinus alpinus. The sequence goes on from NC_092106.1 coordinate 51,191,937, forward strand.
CCATAGCTACGCTATACAGAGAGAGATTACCTCCAGGGAGCCAGCCAGCGCTGAGCAGAAACCAAGCCAGAAAACCTGGTCCATCCATCCATCTGCCCCCATCACAGCCCCCCTGCTGCTGCACCAGTCCTCTCCCTGGCAGGGGCTTCTCCTCCCTGGGCTTGGTGTGGAGGGGGGGGGGGGGTCCGTGGAGGGAGTAAAACGAGGACAGGCGTCTAGGTTCGCTGAGGCCCGATGTGGCGGTGTCGCAGGTGATGAAGGCTGGGTGAGGTGGGAGAGGAGAGGGTCTCTGAGACCCTGGAGTGCTGCCCGGGGGTCGGTCGTCCTTTTTCTTTCTGTGATCGTGAGAACAGCGACGCCTGAATGAGAGAGATGCGGGCAACAGTAAGTAAGAGAAACACAGAGGACTACTGTAAAAGAGAGAGAGAGACATAGGACTACCATAAGAGAGAGAGAGAGACAGAGAGGACTACTGTAAAAGAGAGAGACATAGGACTACCGAGAGAGAGAGAGAGAGACAGAGAGGACTACTGTAAAAGAGAGAGAGAGACATAGGACTACCGTAAGAGAGAGAGAGAGAGACACATAGGACTACCGTAAGAGAGAGAGACACAGAGAGGACTACCGTAAGAGAGAGAGACATAGGACTACCCTAAGAGAGAGAGAGAGAGACACATAGGACTACCGTAAGAGAGAGAGAGACAGAGAGAGACAGAGAGAGGACTACCGTAAGAGAGAGAGAGACAGAGAGAGGACTACCGTAAGAGAGAGAGAGAGACACATAGGACTACCGTAAGAGAGAGAGACAGAGAGAGGACTACCGTAAGAGAGAGAGAGACACAGAGAGGACTACCGTAAGAGAGAGGGAGAGAGAGGACTACCTGTGAGACACACAGAGAGGACTACCGTAAGAGAGAGAGAGAGAGAGAGAGGACTACCGTAAGAGAGAGAGACAGAGAGGACTACCGTAAGAGAGAGAGACAGACACATAGGACTACCGTAAGAGAGAGAGAGACACAGAGAGGACTACCGTAAGAGAGAGAGAGAGCAGAGAGGACTACCGTAAGTGAGAGAGCACACAGAGAGGACTACCGTAAGAGAGAGAGAGAGAGAGGACTACCGTAAGAGAGAGAGACACAGAGAGGACTACCGTAAGAGAGAGAGACACAGAGAGGACTACCGTAAGAGAGAGAGACACAGAGAGGACTACCGTAAGAGAGAGAGACAGAGAGGACTACCGTAGAGAGAGAGAGACAGAGAGGACTACCGTAAGAGAGAGAGACACAGAGAGGACTACCGTAAGAGAGAGAGAGACACAGAGAGGACTACCGTAAGAGAGAGAGACAGAGAGGACTACCGTAAGAGAGAGAGACAGAGAGGACTACCGTAAGAGAGAGAGACAGAGAGGACTACCGTAAGAGAGAGAGACAGAGAGGACTACCGTAAGAGAGAGAGACAGAGAGGACTACCGTAAGAGAGAGAGACAGAGAGGACTACCGTAAGAGAGAGAGACAGAGAGGACTACCGTAAGAGAGAGAGACAGAGAGGACTACCGTAAGAGAGAGACAGAGAGGACTACCGTAAGAGAGACAGAGAGGACTACCGTAAGAGAGAGAGACACAGAGAGAGAGACAGAGAGGACTACCGTAGAGAGAGAGAGACAGAGAGGACTACCGTAAGAGAGAGAGACAGAGAGGACTACCGTAAGAGAGAGAGACAGAGAGGACTACCGTAAGAGAGAGACAGAGAGGACTACCGTAAGAGAGAGACAGAGAGGACTACCGTAAGAGAGAGACAGAGAGGACTACCGTGAGAGAGCAGAGAGGCACGGGAGCAGAGGACTACCCGTAAGAGAGAGAGCACAGAGAGGACTACCGTAAGAGAGAGAGACAGAGAGGACTACCGTAAGAGAGAGAGACAGAGAGGACTACCGTGAAGAGAGCAGAGAGGACAGAGAGGACTACCGTAAGAGAGAGAGACAGAGAGGACTACCGTAAGAGAGAGAGACAGAGAGGACTACCGTAAGAGAGAGAGACAGAGAGGACTACCGTAAGAGAGAGAGACAGAGAGGACTACCGTAAGAGAGAGAGACAGAGAGGACTACCGTAAGAGAGAGAGAGACAGAGAGGACTACCGTAAGAGAGAGAGACAGAGAGGACTACCGTAAGAGAGAGAGACAGAAAGGACTACCGTAAGAGAGAGAGACAGAGAGGACTACCGTAAGAGAGAGAGACAGAGAGGACTACCCGTAAGAGAGAGACAGAGAGGACTACCGTAAGAGAGAGACAGAGAGGACTACCGTAAGAGAGAGACAGAGAGGACTACCGTAAGAGAGAGAGACAGAGAGGACTACCGTAAGAGAGAGAGACAGAGAGGACTACCGTAAGAGAGAGAGACAGAGAGGACTACCGTAAGAGAGAGAGACAGAGAGGAGCTACCGTAAGAGAGAGAGACAGAGAGGGACTACCGTAAGAGAGAGACAGAGAGGACTACCGTAGAGAGAGAGACAGAGAGGACTACCGTAAGAGAGAGAGACAGAGAGGACTACCGTAAGAGAGAGAGACAGAGAGGACTACCGTAAGAGAGAGAGACAGAGAGGACTACCGTAAGAGAGAGAGACAGAGAGGACTACCGTAAGAGAGAGAGACAGAGAGGACTACCGTAAGAGAGAGAGACAGAGAGGACTACCGTAAGAGAGAGAGACAGGGACGACTACCGTAAGAGAGAGAGACAGAGAGGACTACCGTAAGAGAGAGAGACAGAGAGGACTACCGTAAGAGAGAGAGACAGAGAGGACTACCGTAAGAGAGAGAGACAGAGGACTACCGTAAGAGAGAGAGACAGAGAGGACTACCGTAAGAGAGAGAGACAGAGAGGACTACCGTAAGAGAGAGAGACAGAGAGGACTACCGTAAGAGAGAGAGACAGAGAGGACTACCGTAAGAGAGAGAGACAGAGAGGACTACCGTAAGAGAGAGAGACAGAGAGGACTACCGTAAGAGAGAGAGACAGACACATAGGACTACCGTAAGAGAGAGACAGAGAGGACTACCGTAAGAGAGACAGAGAGGACTACCGTAAGAGAGAGGGACAGAGAGGACTACCGTGTGAGACACACAGAGAGGACTACCGTAAGAGAGAGAGAGAGAGAGAGGACTACCGTAAGAGAGAGAGACAGAGAGGACTACCGTAAGAGAGAGAGACAGAGAGGACTACCTGTAAGAGAGACACAGAGAGGACTACCGTAAGAGAGAAGAGAGGACTACCGTAAGAGAGAGAAGGACTACCGTAAGAGAGAGACAGAGAGGACTACCGTAAGAGAGAGACAGAGAGGACTACCGTAAGAGAGAGAGAGAGGACTACCGTAAGAGAGAGAGAAGACTACCGTAAGAGAGAGAGAGACTACCGTAAGAGAGAGAGAGGACTACCGTAAGAGAGAGGGAGAGAGAGGACTACCTGTGAGACACACAGAGAGGACTACCGTAAGAGAGAGAGAGAGAGAGAGGACTACCGTAAGAGAGAGAGAGAGAGAGGACTACCGTAAGAGAGAGAGACAGAGAGAGGACTACCGTAAGAGAGAGAGACAGAGAGGACTACCGTAAGAGAGAGAGACAGAGAGGACTACCGTAAGAGAGAGAGACAGAGGACTACCGTAAGAGAGAGAGACAGAGAGGACTACCGTAAGAGAGAGAGACAGAGAGGACTACCGTAAGAGAGAGAGACAGAGAGGACTACCGTAAGAGAGAGAGACAGAGAGGACTACCGTAAGAGAGAGAGACAGAGAGGACTACCGTAAGAGAGAGAGACAGAGAGGACTACCGTAAGAGAGAGAGACAGAGAGGACTACCGTAAGAGAGAGAGACAGAGAGGACTACCGTAAGAGAGAGAGACAGAGAGGACTACCGTAAGAGAGAGAGACAGAGAGGACTACCGTAAGAGAGAGAGACAGAGAGGACTACCGTAAGAGAGAGAGACAGAGAGGACTACCGTAAGAGAGAGAGACAGAGAGGACTACCGTAAGAGAGAGAGACAGAGAGGACTACCGTAAGAGAGAGAGACAGAGAGGACTACCGTAAGAGAGAGAGACAGAGAGGACTACCGTAAGAGAGAGAGACAGAGGACTACCGTAAGAGAGAGAGACAGAGGACTACCGTAAGAGAAAGAGACAGAGAGGACTACCGTAAGAGAGAGAGACAGAGAGGACTACCGTAAGAGAGAGAGACAGAGAGGACTACCGTAAGAGAGAGAGACAGAGAGGACTACCGTAAGAGAGAGAGACAGAGAGGACTACCGTAAGAGAGAGAGACAGAGAGGACTACCCGTAAGAGAGAGAGACAGAGAGGACTACCCGTAAGAGAGAGAGACAGAGAGGACTACCCGTAAGAGAGAGAGACAGAGAGGACTACCGTAAGAGAGAGAGACAGAGAGGACTACCGTAAGAGAGAGAGACAGAGAGGACTACCGTAAGAGAGAGAGACAGAGAGGACTACCGTAAGAGAGAGAGACAGAGAGGACTACCGTAAGAGAGAGAGACAGAGAGGACTACCGTAAGAGAGAGAGACAGAGAGGACTACCGTAAGAGAGAGAGACAGAGAGGACTACCGTAAGAGAGAGAGACAGAGAGGACTACCGTAAGAGAGAGAGACAGAGAGGACTACCGTAAGAGAGAGAGACAGAGAGGACTACCGTAAGAGAGAGAGAGACAGAGAGGACTACCGTAAGAGAGAGACACAGAGAGAGAGAGACACAGAGAGGACTACCGTAAGAGAGAGAGAGACAGAGAGGACTACCGTAAGAGAGAGAGACAGAGAGGACTACCGTAAGAGAGAGAGACAGAGAGGACTACCGTAAGAGAGAGAGACAGAGAGGACTACCGTAAGAGAGAGAGACAGAGAGGACTACCGTAAGAGAGAGACAGAGAGGACTACCGTAAGAGAGAGACAGAGAGGACTACCGTAAGAGAGAGAGACAGGGACGACTACCGTAAGAGAGAGAGACAGGGACGACTACCGTAAGAGAGAGAGACAGAGAGGACTACCGTAAGAGAGAGAGACAGAGAGGACTACCGTAAGAGAGAGAGACAGGGAGGACTACCGTAAGAGAGAGAGACAGAGAGGACTACCGTAAGAGAGAGAGACAGAGAGGACTACCGTAAGAGAGAGAGACAGAGAGGACTACCGTAAGAGAGAGAGACAGAGAGGACTACCGTAAGAGAGAGAGACAGAGAGGACTACCGTAAGAGAGAGAGACAGAGAGGACTACCGTAAGAGAGAGAGACAGAGAGGACTACCGTAAGAGAGAGAGACAGAGAGGACTACCGTAAGAGAGAGAGACAGAGAGGACTACCGTAAGAGAGAGAGACAGAGAGGACTACCGTAAGAGAGAGAGACAGAGAGGACTACCGTAAGAGAGAGAGACAGAGAGGACTACCGTAAGAGAGAGAGACAGAGAGGACTACCGTAAGAGAGAGAGACAGAGAGGACTACCGTAAGAGAGAGAGACAGAGAGGACTACCGTAAGAGAGAGAGACAGAGAGGACTACCGTAAGAGAGAGAGACAGAGAGGACTACCGTAAGAGAGAGAGACAGAGAGGACTACCGTAAGAGAGAGAGACAGAGAGGACTACCGTAAGAGAGAGAGACAGAGAGGACTACCGTAAGAGAGAGAGACAGAGAGGACTACCGTAAGAGAGAGAGACAGAGAGGACTACCGTAAGAGAGAGAGACAGAGAGGACTACCGTAAGAGAGAGAGAGCAGAGAGGACTACCGTAAGAGAGAGAGAGACAGAGGACTACCGTAAGAGAGAGAGAGACAGAGAGGACTACCGTAAGAGAGAGAGAGACAGAGAGGACTACCGTAGAGAGAGAGACAGAGAGGACTACCGTAAGAGAGAGACAGAGAGGACTACCGTAAGAGAGACAGAGAGGACTACCCGTAAGAGAGAGAGAGACACAGAGAGAGAGAGACACAGAGAGGACTACCGTAAGAGAGAGACACAGAGAGGACTACCGTGAGAGAGAGACACAGAGAGGACTACCGTGAGAGAGAGACACAGAGAGGACTACCGTGAGAGAGAGACACAGAGAGGACTACCGTGAGAGAGAGACACAGAGAGGACTACCGTGAGAGAGAGACACAGAGAGGACTACCGTGAGAGAGAGACACAGAGAGGGCTACCGTGAGAGAGCGGGGGACAGAGATTTGGGAGGGAGGAGGATGAGGGAGGGAGAGGAGGCTGAGTGTTGTCGTTAGTGAGATGAGAGGTGTGGACTGTGCTGTCATTGGTGAAAGGATGGTAGGGTAGGGAGGTGGTGGGGAGGGATGTTGGTGGAAGAGAAAGCCAGCTGGTAGCTTCACACGGGAAGTTGAAAGCAAACAAACACACTCGTCATGGACCCCCCCCTCCCCCCATCCCTCCACCAATAGGGAGGGCCTTGACTTTGATTCAATTAGCCACCTACCCACACCCTCCTATCATGCTCTCACTGTCGCTGCTTGCCTGTGTGGGCGTGTGAACAACATCTGTGTGTGTGACACCGTGAGAGGGCGTGTGTGTGTGTGTGTGTGTGTGTGTGTGTGTGTGTGTGTGCGTAACACACTGTGGCAGGCAGTGAAAGGGGTAGTCCATCTCAGTCTGAGCTGAGTTCATGAAAGGGAGTCTGTGGACATGGAGGTGATGCTGAATGCAGTGCAGACACAGAGCCAGGGAGAGACGGAGAGGATCCTCAGACAGAGCCCTATGCCCTGGGAGACTCACAGCTTCTATGATGGCAGAGATCTCCACAAGAGCGAGGTAGGGTCCCTAACTAACCAGACACACACATCTACACAGAGTAGCACTTACACAGTAAGGCTAAGTACACGCGTTACAGCGTATCTTGTACGCTCGATAAGATCAGAAGGTTTTAGAAGGGAGTGGCGTATCTAGGGGAGTGGCGTATCTAGGGGAGTGGCGTATCTAGGGGAGTGGCGTATCTAGGGGAGTGGCGTATCTAGGGGAGTGGCGTATAGAGGAAAGATTGGAGACGAGAGGATTCTGCATGTGGCATTAAAAATGCTTATTTCTGAAATGTTTACTTCTGATTGAAACTAGACCTGTAGTTTGTTTTCTGAAATGTAAATCTTGTGAAATTCTGTTTATCTAAAGCAAGGGAAGTTGAAAATCAAAGCCTGCGTAGTTTGATACATTTTGCGTTTAGTATTCCTAGAAGCTTTTGTTTGTGTCCTAAATTGGAGCACTATTTACTGTAAAGTGCAGTACTTTAAACAGAGCCATATAAGGAGCGAGGGGAGTGGCCTTGCGAGGGGAGTGGCCTTGCGAGGGGAGTGGCCTTGCGAGGGGAGGGGCCTTGCGAGGGGAGGGGCCTTGCGAGGGGAGGGGCCTTGTGAGGGGAGGGGCTTCGTTAAGTTGGAACGTGTTTACTGTAAAGTGCACTACTATAAACAGAGCCACTGATGAAGCCCTGATGAAAAGGATTGGACGAGGTGATATCAGGAATAGGGAGCCATTTTATACACAAGCCTTTCTTAGTGACCAGGCTGCAGGGTTATTAGCCTATAGCTTCCTCTTTAGTTTAATCATTATAGATTTTTATTCATCTCACCTAATCTCTTCGTATCTCACTATTGTCTGATAGATAGTATTAATACCCAACAACTTGTTCTTTACAATTCTAATCAAATCAACGTTTTTTTGGCCGCAAACAAAGCTTTGCAAGGTGTTAACAGCAGGTGCGGAGAAATGCTTATGTTACTAGCTCCAACAGTAGATTCTCGCACACACACACACACACACACACACACACACACACACACACACACACACACACACACACACACACACACACACACACACACACACACACACACACACACACACACACACACAAAAACCAAAAGTACAATTTTTTTTTTTTTTTTAACTGACAGAATGAGTACAATTAAAATAATCTACAATACAAATACGTGGTGTGTGTATAGACACTATATCATTTGGAAAGAAAATGGTATGTACAGTATGTATATTAGGAAAAAGTGATCCTAGAGCAGAATTGATACTCTGAGCTGCTTTAAGCAGACAGGCATTGAGACCTAGGGTTTATTTGACACGTCAGAGAGAGGGAAAAATGTGTCATGAGCTCAGCCAGTGTGTTATAAAATGACAGTGGAGTGACTGAGTCATAGGTTGCACCCTCAAAACGGTATCCTATTCCCGGTATATAGTGCACTACATTTTGACCAGAAGCCCTATAGTGACCAGAACAGACCAATAATTCTCCCTCTCCTCTTCCTGAGTCCTCGGCGCGGTCTGCCCCGAAGTGACGTTGTTCACACGTCAGAACTGAATCTACCCCCCCCCCCCTCTTTCTCTTTGTATCAGTTCGGTGTCCTGCGTGCCTGTGTGCGTGCGTGCTGGGCTCACCATTATGGGTCTCTAATGGTCAAGGTGGGGTGGAGAGAGGAGGGTGAGGGGGGATAAGTGTAACGCTATGGGAAAGAAGGGAATCCTCCCGTCTGTAATGAGATGACACGAGGTTACATTCACCGTTCTGTTTGCTTGTTTTACAGCGGGTCATTTCATAGGGAACTGTCGGAGGTGCTCTAGTATTGTTACAACACCTAATGTTGTAGAATAAAGATTCAAACATGACGAATTCACCCAAAGTATTGTGGGAAGCTTGTGGAAGGCTACCCGAAACGTTTGACCCAAGTTAAACAATGTAAAGGCAATGCTACCAAATACTAATTGAGTGTATGTAAGCTTCTGACCCACTGGGAATGTGATGAAAGAAATAAAAGCTGAAATAAATCATTCTCTCTACTATTATTCTGACATTTCACATTCTTAAAATAAAGTAGTGATCCTAAGACGGGGAATTTTTACTCTGATTAAATGTCAGGAATTGTGAAAAACTGAGTTTAAATATATTTGGCTAAGGTGTATGTAAACTTCCGACTTCAACTGTACGTGTAGAATCATATCTACGTGTTGAATCATATCTACGTGTTGAATCATATCTACGTGTTGAATCATATCTACGTGTTGAATCATATCTACGTGGGGAATCATATCTACGTGGGGAATCATATCTACGTGGGGAATCATATCTATGTGTTGTATCATATCTATGTGGGGAATCATATCTACGTGGGGAATCATATCTATGTGTTGTATCATATCTACGTGGGGAATCATATCTACGTGGGGAATCATATCTACGTGGGGAATCATATCTACGTGGGGAATCATATCTACGTGGGAATCATATCTACGTGGGGAATCATATCTACGTGGGGAATCATATCTACGTGGGGAATCATATCTATGTGTTGAATCATATCTACGTGTTGAATCATATCTACGTGTTGAATCATATCTACGTGTTGAATCATATCTACGTGGGGAATCATATCTACGTGGGGAATCATATCTACGTGGGGAATCATATCTATGTGTTGTATCATATCTACGTGGGGAATCATATCTACGTGGGGAATCATATCTATGTGTTGTATCATATCTACGTGGGGAATCATATCTACGTGGGGAATCATATCTACGTGGGGAATCATATCTACGTGGGGAATCATATCTACGTGGGGAATCATATCTACGTGGGGAATCATATCTACGTGGGGAATCATATCTACGTGGGGAATCATATCTACGTGGGGAATCATATCTATGTGTTGTATCATATCTGTGGGGAATCATATCTACGTGGGGAATCATATCTACGTGGGGAATCATATCTACGTGTTGTATCATATCTACGTGGGGAATCATATCTACGTGTTGAATCATATCTACGTGGGGAATCATATCTACGTGGGGAATCATATCTATGTGTTGTATCATATCTACGTGGGGAATCATATCTACGTGGGGAATCATATCTACGTGTGGAATCATATCTACGTGGGAAATCATATCTATGTGTTGTATCGGGACCCATAATACCATATGGTGAGATCCCTGGAAGTTCGCAGCCTAGGCCCTGACTAAAAAGACATCTCTCTTGACCATGGGATTTCATCCTGGACTAAGTTTAGCCTAATCTGTGTCCCATATGACCCTAACCCCACCCTAACCCCAACCCCACACTAACCCTAACTCCAAACCCCACACCAACCCCACCCCACACTAACCCCACCCTAACCCCACCCTAACCCCAACCCCACCCTAACCCCACACTAACCCCACCCCAGCCCAACCCCACCCCACACTAACCCCACCCCACACTAACCCCAACCCCACACTAACCCCAACCCCACACTAACCCCTCCCCTGTCTGTTCCTGACTGTAAACAGGGTTAAATCAACATGTAACACGGCTGGTAAATAAGGCTGTCTGTTCCTGACTGTAAACAGGGTTAAATCAACATGGCTGGTAAATAAGACTGTCTGTTCCTGACTGTAAACAGGGTTAAATCAACATGGCTGGTAAATAAGACTGTCTGTTCCTGACTGTAAACAGGGTTAAATCAACATGGCTGGTAAATAAGACTGTCTGTTCCTGACTGTAAACAGGGTTAAATCAACATGGCTGGTAAATAAGACTGTCTGTTCCTGACTGTAAACAGGGTTAAATCAACATGTAAATAAGGCTGTCTGTTCCTGACTGTAAACAGGGTTAAATCAACATGTAAATAAGACTGTCTGTTCCTGACTGTAAACAGGGTTAAATCAACATGGCTGGTAAATAAGACTGTCTGTTCCTGACTGTAAACAGGGTTAAATCAACATGGCTGGTAAATAAGACTGTCTGTTCCTGACTGTAAACAGGGTTAAATCAACATGTAAATAAGACTGTCTGTTCCTGACTGTAAACAGGGTTAAATCAACATGGCTGGTAAATAAGACTGTCTGTTCCTGACTGTAAACAGGGTTAAATCAACATGGCTGGTAAATAAGACTGTCTGTTCCTGACTGTAAACAGGGTTAAATCAACATGGCTGGTAAATAAGACTGTGTGTTCCTGACTGTAAACAGGGTTAAATCAACACGGCTGGTAAATAAGACTGTGTGTTCCTGACTGTAAACAGGGTTAAATCAACATGTAAATAAGACTGTCTGTTCCTGACTGTAAACAGGGTTAAATCAACATGGCTGGTAAATAAGACTGTGTGTTCCTGACTGTAAACAGGGTTAAATCAACACGGCTGGTAAATAAGACTGTCTGTTCCTGACTGTAAACAGGGTTAAATCAACACGGCTGGTAAATAAGACTGTGTGTTCCTGACTGTAAACAGGGTTAAATCAACATGGCTGGTAAATAAGGCTGTCTGTTCCTGACTGTAAACAGGGTTAAATCAACATGGCTGGTAAATAAGACTGTGTGTTCCTGACTGTAAACAGGGTTAAATCAACATGTAAATAAGACTGTCTGTTCCTGACTGTAAACAGGGTTAAATCAACACGGCTGGTAAATAAGACTGTGTGTTCCTGACTGTAAACAGGGTTAAATCAACATGTAAATAAGACTGTCTGTTCCTGACTGTAAACAGGGTTAAATCAACATGTAAATAAGACTGTCTGTTCCTGACTGTAAACAGGGTTAAATCAACATGGCTGGTAAATAAGACTGTCTGTTCCTGACTGTAAACAGGGTTAAATCAACATGGCTGGTAAATAAGACTGTGTGTTCCTGACTGTAAACAGGGTTAAATCAACACGGCTGGTAAATAAGACTGTCTGTTCCTGACTGTAAACAGGGTTAAATCAACATGGCTGGTAAATAAGGCTGTCTGTTCCTGACTGTAAACAGGGTTAAATCAACACGGCTGGTAAATAAGACTGTCTGTTCCTGACTGTAAACAGGGTTAAATCAACACGGCTGGTAAATAAGACTGTGTGTTCCTGACTGTAAACAGGGTTAAATCAACATGGCTGGTAAATAAGGCTGTCTGTTCCTGACTGTAAACAGGGTTAAATCAACATGGCTGGTAAATAAGACTGTGTGTTCCTGACTGTAAACAGGGTTAAATCAACATGTAAATAAGACTGTCTGTTCCTGACTGTAAACAGGGTTAAATCAACACGGCTGGTAAATAAGACTGTGTGTTCCTGACTGTAAACAGGGTTAAATCAACATGTAAATAAGACTGTCTGTTCCTGACTGTAAACAGGGTTAAATCAACACGGCTGGTAAATAAGACTGTCTGTTCCTGACTGTAAACAGGGTTAAATCAACATGGCTGGTAAATAAGGCTGTCTGTTCCTGACTGTAAACAGGGTTAAATCAACACGGCTGGTAAATAAGACTGTCTGTTCCTGACTGTAAACAGGGTTAAATCAACACGGCTGGTAAATAAGACTGTGTGTTCCTGACTGTAAACAGGGTTAAATCAACATGGCTGGTAAATAAGGCTGTCTGTTCCTGACTGTAAACAGGGTTAAATCAACATGGCTGGTAAATAAGACTGTGTGTTCCTGACTGTAAACAGGGTTAAATCAACATGTAAATAAGACTGTCTGTTCCTGACTGTAAACAGGGTTAAATCAACACGGCTGGTAAATAAGACTGTGTGTTCCTGACTGTAAACAGGGTTAAATCAACATGTAAATAAGACTGTCTGTTCCTGACTGTAAACAGGGTTAAATCAACATGTAAATAAGACTGTCTGTTCCTGACTGTAAACAGGGTTAAATCAACATGGCTGGTAAATAAGACTGTCTGTTCCTGACTGTAAACAGGGTTAAATCAACATGGCTGGTAAATAAGACTGTGTGTTCCTGACTGTAAACAGGGTTAAATCAACACGGCTGGTAAATAAGACTGTCTGTTCCTGACTGTAAACAGGGTTAAATCAACATGGCTGGTAAATAAGGCTGTCTGTTCCTGACTGTAAACAGGGTTAAATCAACACGGCTGGTAAATAAGACTGTCTGTTCCTGACTGTAAACAGGGTTAAATCAACACGGCTGGTAAATAAGACTGTGTGTTCCTGACTGTAAACAGGGTTAAATCAACATGTAAATAAGACTGTCTGTTCCTGACTGTAAACAGGGTTAAATCAACATGGCTGGTAAATAAGACTGTGTGTTCCTGACTGTAAACAGGGTTAAATCAACACGGCTGGTAAATAAGACTGTCTGTTCCTGACTGTAAACAGGGTTAAATCAACACGGCTGGTAAATAAGACTGTGTGTTCCTGACTGTAAACAGGGTTAAATCAACATGGCTGGTAAATAAGGCTGTCTGTTCCTGACTGTAAACAGGGTTAAATCAACATGGCTGGTAAATAAGACTGTCTGTTCCTGACTGTAAACAGGGTTGAGTTCATTGGGACCATACTGTGGAAAAACATTTTAAAATGGACAATCAAAACAAGTGTTTCTCATTGGACAAGTTCAGGTAGTCCCTGGCCGTTACGGTCTTATGTTGTTTATTTTCCTGTTGTGTCGAGTGAACACCTGTGTGATGTCATTATACAGGTGTTTGATGTGTTTCTCTCAACAGGTAATCCTGGTGCAGGTGAACCCAGGTGAGGCCTTCACTATACGGCGAGAGGATGGTCAGTTTCAGTGTATCACAGGTAAGACACTACAAATAGTTGTACTCCTTTTAGTTCTCTCCTACAGACGGGTCGAGGGGTTAATAAAGCTGCATTCACTAATACAGGGTGTTCATTCATTAGGGAAAATGTTTTAAAAAGTTTTGCAATGGTAAACAAAATTTAAGATTAACTTATTCAGTACAGATAGTTTCCGACCCTGAGCATGACCCAGTACTTCCCAAGTGTCGCTCTCGCTCTTTTGCTCGCTCGCTCGCTATCTCGCTCGCTATCTCGCTCGCTATCTCGCTATCTCTCTCTCTCGCTATCTCTCTCTCTCTCTCTCGCTATCTCTCTCTCTCTCTCGCTATCTCTCTCTCTCTCTCTCGCTATCTCTCTCTCTCTCTCTCGCTATCTCTCTCTCTCTATCTCTCTCGCTATCTCTCTCTCTCTCGCTATCTCTCTCTCTATCTCGCTCTCTCTCTATCTCGCTATCTCTCTCTCTCTCTCTCGCTATCTCTCTCTCTCTCTCTCGCTATCTCTCTCTCTCTCTCGCTATCTCTCGATCTCTCGCCCTCTCTCTCGATCTCTCGCCCTCTCTCTCTCTCGCTATCTCTCGCTATCTCTCGCTATCTCTCTCTCTCTCTCTCTCTCTCTCTCTCTCTCTCTCGCTCTCTCTCTCGCTCTCTCTCTCGCTCTCTCTCTCGCTCTCTCTCTCGCTCTCTCTCTCGCTCTCTCTCTCTCTCTCTCTCTCTCTCTCTCTCTCGTTATCTCTCTCTCTCGTTATCTCTCTCTCTCGTTATCTCTCTCTCTCTCGTTATCTCTCTCTCTCTCGTTATCTCTCTCTCTCTCGCTATCTCTCTCTCTCTCGCTATCTCTCTCTCTCTCGCTATCTCTCTCTCTCTCGCTATCTCTCTCGCTCTCTCTCTCTCTCTCTCTCGCTATCTCTCTCTCTCTCTCTCTCTCTCTCTCTCTCGCTATCTCTCTCTCTCTCGCTATCTCTCTCTCTCTCTCTCTCTCTCTCTCTCTCTCTCTCGCTATCTCTCTCTCTCTCTCGCTATCTCTCTCTCTCTCGATATCTCTCTCTCTCTCGCCCTCTCTCTCGATCTCTCGCCCTGTCTCTCGATCTCTCGCCCTCTCTCGCCATCTCTCGCCATCTCTCGCCATCTCTCGCTATCTCTCGCTATCTCTCGCTATCTCTCGCTATCTCTCGCTATCTCTCGCTATCTCTCGCTATCTCTCGCTATCTCTCGCTATCTCTCGCTATCTCTCGCTCTCTCTCGCTCTCTCTCGCTCTCTCTCGTTATCTCTCTCGTTATCTCTCTCGTTATCTCTCTCTCTCTCTCTCGCTATCTCTCTCTCGCTCTCTCGCTATCTCTCTCTCGCTCTCTCTATCTCTCTCTCTCGCTCTCTCGCTATCTCTCTCTCGCTCTCTCGCTATCTCTCTCTCTCGCTATCTCTCTCTCTCTCGCTATCTCTCGCTATCTCTCTCTCTCGCTATCTCTCTCTCTCTCGCTATCTCTCTCTCTCTCGCTCTCTCTCTCTCTCTCGCTATCTCTCTCTCTCTCTCGCTATCTCTCTCTCTCTCTCGCTATCTCTCTCTCTCTCTCGCTATCTCTCTCTCTCTCTCGCTATCTCTCTCTCTCGCTATCTCTCTCTCGTTCTCTCTGTCTATGACTGTTTTAATTTGACAGATGATTGAGCGAGCTGTGTGCTGATACACTATCATCATGTCAAATCACTGTTTGCTGTAATTGCAGTGTGTTTCTGTGTTTTGTAGTGCAGTCACACTATAGCGACAGAGTCTGTGTCTGTTAGAATGAGATGTGGTTGAGACCCTGTTAGTCATCCCTCTCTGCTCTGTCAGGGAGTGTGAGGAGCGCAGGCAGGCTTTGTGATGCGCGAACACACACACACACACACACACACACAAGGGATGTGCATCTTTCCCTTTCAAGATGATTCAATACGTTTCTAGATACATGGGCTCCGATACAGGAATGATATGTTTTATTTTGAACTGATTCGGTTCAGTTTGATTCGAGGAACAAATCAATGCACTAACATTTATTTTCCTTTCTAAATCAAAATCTGCTGCTAATGGAGCTCTGAGCTGGGTATCTGAGCTGGAGCTCTGAGCTAGATCTCTGAGCTGACATGTCCAGCCATCATCCACTAAGTATTTTGTTATTTTTGCAGATTAATAGTGTGAGACTAATGTATCAATATTTACCTTTATAAATTAGCTATGACGAAGCCTAGCCAATTAATATATAGCAGAACTTTGGATTTCACCCTCGTCATCAAATGGTTTACCAAATCGAATTGTATTTGTCACAAGCACGAATACAACAACCTTACCGTGAAATGCTTACTTACGAGCCCTTAACCAACAATACCTGGGGGGGGGGGGGTGCTTGGCCCTTATTTTCCAGCTCCTTTGTCTTGCTCACGCTGAGGGAGATTTTCTATTTTTTTTACCCTTCTCCCCAATTTCATGGTATCCTATTGTCCCATCGCTGCAACTCCCGTACAGACTCGGGAGAGGCAAAGGGCGCGAGCCATGCGTCCCCCGAAACACGACCCTGCCAAGCCGCACTGCTTCTTGACACACTGCTCGCTTAACCCGGAAGCCAGCCGCACCAATGTGTCAGAGGAAACACAGTCCACCTGGCGACCGTGTCAGCGTGCATGCGCCCGGGTTCACCACAGGAGTTGCTAGAGCATGATGGAACAAGGAAATCCCGGCCGGCCAAACCCTCCCCTAACCCGGATGACGCTGGGCCTATTGTGCGCCGCCCCATGGTTCTCCCGGTCGCGGCCGGCTGCGACACAGCCCGGGATCAAACCCATATCTGTAGTGACGCCGCTAGACCTGCAGTGCCATCTTTTTTTGTGAGCCATGACCAGCCTTTCAAAGCACTTCATGGCTACTGACGTGAGTGCTATGGGGCAGTAATAATTTAGGCAGGTTACCTTCGCTTCCTCAGGGAGAGGTTGAAAATGTCAATGAAGACACTTGCCAGTTGGTCAGCGCATGCTCTGAGTACACGTCCTGGTAATCCGGCCTTGTGGATGTTGACCTGTTTGAAAGGTCTTACTCACATCTGCTACGGAGAGTGTGATCACACAGTCGTCAGGAACAGCTGGTGCTCTCGTGCTTGCTTCAGTGTTGCTTTCCTCGACGCGAGCATAAAAGGAATTTAGCTCGTCTGGTAGGCTAGCGTCACTGGGCATTTCGCCTCGTTTTCGCTTTGTAATCCGTAATAGTTTTCAGGCCCTGCCACATCCGACGAGCGTCAGAGCCAGTGTAGTAGGATTCAATCTCAATCCTGTATTGACGCTTTGATTGTTGGATGGTTCGTCTGAGGGTGTAGTGGGATTTCTTATAAGCGTCTGGATTAGTCTCCCATTCCTTGAAAGCGGCAGCTCTAGCTTTTAGCTCGATGCGGATGTTGCCTGTAATCCATGGCTTCTGGTTGGGATATGTACGTACTAGAGGTCGACCGATTATGATTTTTCGACGCCGATACCGATTATTGGAGGACCAAAAAAAGCCGCTACTGATTAATCGGACGATTAAAAAAAAAAAAAAAAAAATATATATATATATATATATATATATATATATATATATATATATATATATATATATATATATATATATATATATAAAAATATATATATATATATATATATATATATATATATATAAAATAAATAATTGTATATATATATTTTTTGTTTGTTTGTTTGTTTGTAATAATGACAATTACAAAAATACTGAATGAACACTTTTTTAAACTTAATATAATACATAAATAAAATCAATTTAGCCTCAAATAAATAATGAATCATGTTCAATTTGGTTTAAATAATGCAAAAACAAAGTGTTGGAGAAGAAAGTAAAAGTGCAATATGTGACATGTTTGAAAGCTAACGTTTAAGTTCCTTGCACAGAACATGAGAACATATGAAAGCTGGTGCTTCCTTTTAACATGAGTCTTCAATATTCCCAGGTAAGAAGTTTTAGGTTGTAGTTATTATAGGAATTATAGGACTATTTCTCTCTATACGATTTGTATTTGATATACCTTTGACTATTGGATGTTCTTATAGGCACTTTAGTATTGCCAGTGTAACAATATAGCTTCCGTCCCTCTCCTCGCCGCTACCTGGGCTCGAACCATATCGACAACAACCACCCTCGAAGCAGCGTTACCCACGCAGAGCAAGGGGAACAACTACTCCAAGTCTCAGAGCGAGTGACGTTTGAAACGCTATCAGCGCTCACCCCGCTAACTAGCTAGACATTTCACATCAGTTACACCAGCCTAATCTCGGGAGTTGATAGGCTTGAAGTCATAAACAGCTCAATGCTGGAAGCATTGCGAAGAGCTGCTGGCAAAACGCCCAAATTTCTGTTTGAATGAATGCTTACGAGCCTGCTGGTGCCTACCATCGCTCATTCAGACTGCTCAATCAAATCATAGACTTAATTATAACATAATAACACACAGAAATACGAGCCTTAGGTCATTAATATGGTCGAATCCGGAAACTATCATCTCGAAAACAAAACATTTATTCTTTCAGTGAAATATGGAACCGTTCCGTATTTTATCTAACGGGTGGCATCCATAAGTCTAAATATTCCTGTTACATTGCACAACCTTCAATGTTATGTCATAATTATGTGAAATTCTGGCAAATTAGTTCGCAACGAGCCAGGCGGCCCAAACTGTTGCATATACCCTGACTCTGCGTGCAATGAACGCAAGAGAAGTGACACAATTTCACCTGGTTAATATTGCCTGCTAACCTGGATTTCTTTTAGCTAAATAAATATGCAGGTTTAAAGATATATACTTCTGTGTATTGATTTTAAGAAAGACATTGATGTTTATGGTTAGGTACAGTCATGCAAAGATTGTGCTTTTTTTGCAAATGCGCTTTTGTTTAATCATCCCCCGTTTGGCAAAGTTGGCTGTCTTTGTTAGGAAGAAATAGTCTTCACACAGTTCGCAACGAGCCAGGCGGCCCAAACTGCTGCATATACCCTGACTCTGTTGCAAGAGAAGTGACACAAAGAAATTCATGTTAGCAGGCAATATTAACTAAATATGCAGGTTTAAAAATATGTACTTGTGTATTGATTTTAAGAAAGGCATTGATGTTTATGGTTAGGTACACGTTGGAGCAACGACAGTCCTTTTTCGCAAAGCGCACCGCATCGATTATATGCTACGCAGGACACGCTAGATAACTACACATGGTTGATGATATTACTAGTTTAACTAGTGATTATGATTGATTGATTGTTTTTTATAAGATAAGATTAATGCTAGCTAGCAACTTACCTTGGCTTCTTACTGCATTCGCATAACAGGCGGGCTCCTCGTGAGGCAGGTGGTTAGAGCGTTGGACTAGTTAACCGTAAGGTTACAAGATTGAATCCCCGAGCTGACAAGGTAAAAATCTGTCGTTCTGCCCCTGAATTAACCCACCGTTCCTAGGCCGTCATTGAAAATAAGAATGTGTTCTTAACTGACTTGCCTAGTTAATTAAAGGTGTAAAAATAAATAAAACAATCTGCCAAATCGGTGTCCAAAAATACCGATTTCCGATTAATTAGGGCCGATTTCAGGTTATCATAACAATCGGCCATTCCGATTAATCGGTCGACCTCTAGTACGTACAGTCACTGTGGGGACGTCGTCGATCCACTTACTGATGAAGCCGATGACTGAGGTGTTGTACTTCTCAAAGCCATTGGATGAATCCCGGAACATATTCCAGTCTGTGACGGCAAAACAGTCCTGTAGCTTCCGCGTCATCTGACCACTTCTGTATTTAGCTACTCACTGGTACTTCCTGCTTTAGTTTTGCCGGTAAGCAGGAATCAGGACGATAGAATTATGGTCAGATTTGCCAAATGGATGGAGAACTTTGTTATGCGTCTGTGTGTGGAGTGAAGGTCTAGAGTTTTATTTAAAAATGTTTCTCTCTGGTTGCACGTGACATGCTGGTATAAGGTAAAACAGATTTAAGTCCCTGGCCAATAGGAGCGCCGCTTCTCAATGCTTTCTTCTTTGAGTGCGGTCTTAGTGCCAGCATCGGTTTGTGTTGGTAAATAGACGGCTACGAAGAATATAGATGAAAACTCTCTTGATAGTGTGGTCTACAGCTTATCATGAGGTATTCTACCTCAGGCGAGCAATACTTTGAGACTTAATATTAGACATCGCTCACCTGCTATTATGATCCCCGCCCCTCGTCTTATCGGAGGTAGCTATTCTCTCTTGACGATGCATGGAAAACCCAGCAGAATGTATATTATTAATGTTCTCGACATAACTGATTACAGACTGAGGTGCTTCATGGTTTGGGTGGGGGGGGGGCATAACTGATTACAGTCTCTCTCTCCCTCTCTCTCTCTCTCTCTCTCTCTCTCTCTCTCTCTCTCTCTCTCTCTCTCTCTCTCTCTCTCTCTCTCTCTCTCTCCTGGGCTCTCTCTCTCTCTCGCTCTATGCCCCCCTTTCTCCCGCTTCCTATAAAGCAGGGAAACTGGGTGTATGAAGGATGTCCCCTGGGAAACAGGGAAACTGGGTGTAGGAAGGGAAACTTTCAATGTTACAGATTGAAATGTAAGAAATTGACCACTTTTCACATGTTGCACCTCTTTAACAGCTCTGGACAGGCTGTCTATTCACCCTCTTTAACAGCTCTGGACAGGCTGTCTATTCACCCTCTTTAACAGCTCTGGACAGGCTGTCTATTCACCCTCTTTAACAGCTCTGGACAGGCTGTCTATTCACCCTCTTTAACAGAGCCACTGGACAGGCTGTCTATTCACCCTCTTTAACAGCTCTGGACAGGCTGTCTATTCACCCTCTTTAACAGCTCTGGACAGGCTGTCTATTCACCCTCTTTAACAGCTCTGGACAGGCTGTCTATTCACCCTCTTTAACAGCTTTGGACAGGCTGTCTATTCACCCTCTTTAACAGCTCTGGACAGGCTGTCTATTCACCCTCTTTAACAGCTCTGGACAGGCTGTCTATTCACCCTCTTTAACAGCTCTGGACAGGCTGTCTTCACCCTCTTTAACAGAGCCACTGGACAGGCTGTCTATTCACCCTCTTTAACAGAGCCACTGGACAGGCTGTCTATTCACCCTCTTTAACAGCTCTGGACAGGCTGTCTATTCACCCTCTTTAACAGCTCTGGACAGGCTGTCTATTCACCCTCTTTAACAGCTCTGGACAGGCTGTCTATTCACCCTCTTTAACAGCTCTGGACAGGCTGTCTATTCACCCTCTTTAACAGCTCTGGACAGGCTGTCTATTCACCCTCTTTAACAGCTCTGGACAGGCTGTCTATTCACCCCCTTTAACAGCTTTGGACAGGCTGTCTATTCACCCTCTTTAACAGCTCTGGACAGGCTGTCTATTCACCCTCTTTAACAGCTCTGGACAGGCTGTCAATTCACCCTCTTTAACAGCTCTGGACAGGCTGTCTTCACCCTCTTTAACAGAGCCACTGGACAGGCTGTCTATTCACCCTCTTTAACAGAGCCACTGGACAGGCTGTCTATTCACCCTCTTTAACAGCTCTGGACAGGCTGTCTATTCACCCTCTTTAACAGCTCTGGACAGGCTGTCTATTCACCCTCTTTAACAGCTCTGGACAGGCTGTCTATTCACCCTCTTTAACAGCTCTGGACAGGCTGTCTATTCACCCTCTTTAACAGCTCTGGACAGGCTGTCTATTCACCCTCTTTAACAGAGCCACTGGACAGGCTGTCTATTCACCCTCTTTAACAGCTCTGGACAGGCTGTCTATTCACCCTCTTTAACAGCTCTGGACAGGCTGTCTATTCACCCTCTTTAACAGAGCCACTGGACAGGCTGTCTATTCACCCTCTTTAACAGCTCTGGACAGGCTGTCTATTCACCCTCTTTAACAGCTCTGGACAGGCTGTCTATTCACCCTCTTTAACAGCTCTGGACAGGCTGTCTATTCACCCTCTTTAACAGCTCTGGACAGGCTGTCTATTCACCCTCTTTAACAGCTCTGGACAGGCTGTCTATTCACCCTCTTTAACAGAGCCACTGGACAGGCTGTCTATTCACCCTCTTTAACAGCTCTGGACAGGCTGTCTATTCACCCTCTTTAACAGCTTTGGACAGGCTGTCTATTCACCCTCTTTAACAGCTCTGGACAGGCTGTCTATTCACCCTCTTTAACAGCTCTGGACAGGCTGTCTATTCACCCTCTTTAACAGCTCTGGACAGGCTGTCTATTCACCCTCTTTAACAGCTCTGGACAGGCTGTCTATTCACCCTCTTTAACAGCTCTGGACAGGCTGTCTATTCACCCTCTTTAACAGCTCTGGACAGGCTGTCTATTCACCCTCTTTAACAGCTCTGGACAGGCTGTCTATTCACCCTCTTTAACAGCTCTGGACAGGCTGTCTATTCACCCTCTTTAACAGCTCTGGACAGGCTGTCTATTCACCCTCTTTAACAGAGCCACTGGACAGGCTGTCTATTCACCCTCTTTAACAGCTCTGGACAGGCTGTCTATTCACCCTCTTTAACAGAGCCACTGGACAGGCTGTCTATTCACCCTCTTTAACAGCTCTGGACAGGCTGTCTATTCACCCTCTTTAACAGCTCTGGACAGGCTGTCTATTCACCCTCTTTAACAGCTCTGGACAGGCTGTCTATTCACCCTCTTTAACAGCTCTGGACAGGCTGTCTATTCACCCTCTTTAACAGCTCTGGACAGGCTGTCTATTCACCCTCTTTAACAGAGCCACTGGACAGGCTGTCTATTCACCCTCTTTAACAGAGCCACTGGACAGGCTGTCTATTCACCCTCTTTAACAGCTTTGGACAGGCTGTCTATTCACCCTCTTTAACAGAGCCACTGGACAGGCTGTCTATTCACCCTCTTTAACAGCACTGGACAGGCTGTCTATTCACCCTCTTTAACAGCTCTGGACAGGCTGTCTATTCACCCTCTTTAACAGCTCTGGACAGGCTGTCTATTCACCCTCTTTAACAGCTCTGGACAGGCTGTCTATTCACCCTCTTTAACAGCTCTGGACAGGCTGTCTATTCACCCTCTTTAACAGCTCTGGACAGGCTGTCTATTCACCCTCTTTAACAGAGCCACTGGACAGGCTGTCTATTCACCCTCTTTAACAGAGCTCTAGACAGGCTCTCTATTCTTCAATCTCCCCTTCCAGACCCACTGCGTCCCCTCCTTCGTTTGATCCACTGTTCATTACACGTCATCCCAGTCCTCTCTCCCACCCCCCCCATCCCCATGATGAGCTCAGTGCTCTGGATAGTTTCTCTACTTAGAGCTAGAGGTGGGCCAGCCTGACTGATGAGACTCAGTCTGATGTCGTACTCAACAAAGGAGAGATGTCAGACTAGAGTTGGTGGTCTCTCCATCAGCAGAGACGAGGAGATGTGAGGGGAGAGGAGGAGATGTGAGGGGAGGGGAGAGGGGGAGATGTGAGGGGAGGAGTGGAGAGGGGAGGAGGAGTGGAGAGGGGAGGAGGAGTGGAGAGGGGAGGAGGAGTGGAGAGGGGAGGAGGAGTGGAGAGGAGGGGAGAGGAGGGGAGAGGAGAGGATCAATGGAGGGCTGGAGCTCTGCTGCTTATTGCTCCCTCTGTCACAGAGTGGTCTCTTTTCTCAGTGACGTGCATGGAGGGATGACTCACTGCTCATGGAGCGGGGGGGGGTGTTCCCCGTGTATGTGTTTTGCGCATGTGTGTTCCTGTGTGCGTGTGTTTTAACCATGCAATTTGATACAGCTGAGAAACCAGGAGGTGTTGTGTGTGTGTGTGTGTGTGTGTGTGTGTGTGTGTGTGTGTGTGTGTGTGTCGGTCGTTCTCTCCCAGATCTATTTGTGTTTCATTCATGTATTTTTAGCAGCTGGAAGTGCGTAATGTGTTTCCAACTACCTAATGGACTGCTTAATATGAAGAGACCATCTGGTAAGAAGAAGTAAAATAACATATCCATTATGATGTTTGACATCTCCCATGGGGGAGCGAGAAGGACAGAGAGTTGATTGAGCTGGAGTGTGTGTGTGCACCACTCAGGGCATGGCGATAACCAGCAGCCATTTTGAATTAGTTTCCCAACATAGGGCCCTGAATCCTGTCCCCTTTCAACACACGTTACTCGCGTCACACACACACACACACACACACACACACACACACACACACACACACACACACACACACTAACTGCCCGCTGGGTATGTTCACGCCACAAGGGGTGGGGCGTAGGGCAGTTGACCGTATTACCACCACACCGAAGGTCACGTGTCATGAAGTCCTGGTCAAATTCCACTTGATCGTTTAGTCACGGTAACTAGGCTTCTCCAAGCTCTGATGCTGCTGATGGTCATTAGTAGCCTACCAAACTTGCTAACTGCCTGGTACTCAGCCCTCTGTTGTCCCTCTAATCACTCTGACATCAATGCAAATGTAATGGAAAATCGAATCAAACACTTCATGAGAGCCTATGAGCTCATGTTGCGCAACATTTCAATAGGCTATGCAATTGCGTGAGAACAGAGTGATGGCCTCTAATAAAAAGAGGAGGCCTACTGTATTTATATCTCTACTTTCCTAATATTAAGCACATTGCTTATCTTTATAACAGGAGTATAGTCTACCTGGCTGACATGAAAATGAACCAAGGGGAAAAGCCTCATCCATTTGCTATTTAAGTGCAAAGATGTCATGTGTTTTTCCCGCTGCTCCTGTTTCCAGACAGGTGCGTGATAATGGTCCATTCTAAATCAAAACAAATTTCACATTTATTATTTAGTATATGTAAATACAAGATTAAATCAAGAATAGTTTGATGGGTGACAATATTAGCCTATCACTTGTGATTGATATATTATCACTAATGAATGAGGCCCAGCTTGGGTGCAGTCAGGCAAGAAACAGGGCATGTCTTTTTTTTTGGCCAGGTTTTTCAAAATCATAATCGCACACCTCATGTAGCCTAGCCCACAGGCCTATATGTTTGGATATGGTTTGTATCACAAATAAAGAGGACAAATAACTTCTTAAAATGAAGCACATTAATCTACTTCACAAGGGGTGTAGAGCCTAACTGGCATACATAAACAGCGTGTGAGTTTTAAGTTTGGGGAAGATCATTTTCACCATAAAAATGCACCTTTATAATAAAAGCATTACATGCTTACATCGGTCTGTAATCAGTGTTTTCCTGCTAATTGATTACATTTTGGAAACCTTTGCGCTGATAGCCTACTGCAGTGTGCGCAGTGCTGCACTTAGAATGTGAAGAAATAGCTAATAGTTTATCAACATTTTAAGCTAAACGTTCTGATCTGTTGCGTCAGCCTTATTGCTTGTGGTTGTATTAGTCTGGGACACGATAGATCCCAGACTGTGTTTGGAATATTTATTTCTCGCATAGAATAGGTCAACTTTTGTACTATGGGGGATAGTTGTTCGACATAGACTAGTGCTTTTGCTGTTCGTTAAGTCTACGCATCTTGTTGGATGATGAAAAGTTATTGTGTACAGTTGTTCCAATATCTTCAATGTGCTCCTCGGAATTGGATAAGGACGTGCGCAAGAAGGGCCCGACGCGGCGCCCTGGGGAGAAGGTTCCCAACGCGGCGCTCTGGGGAGAAGGGCCCGACGCGGCGTCCTGGGGAGAAGGGCCCGACGCGGCGTCCTGGGGAGAAGGGCCCGACGCGGCGCCCTGGGGAGAAGGGCCCGACGCGGCGCCCTGGGGAGAAGGGCCCGACGCGGGGCGCCCTGGGGAGAAGGGCCCCACGCGGGGCGCCCTGGGGAGAAGGGCCCCACGCGGGGCGCCCTGGGGAGAAGGGCCCCACGCGGGGCGCCCTGGGGAGAAGGGCCCCACGCGGGGCGCTCTGGGGA
Source organism: Salvelinus alpinus (assembly GCF_045679555.1). NCBI lineage: Eukaryota > Metazoa > Chordata > Actinopteri > Salmoniformes > Salmonidae > Salvelinus > Salvelinus alpinus. Next base: position 51,217,388 of record NC_092106.1, read on the forward strand.
GAAGGGCCCCACGCGGGGCGCTCTGGGGAGAAGGGCCCCACGCGGGGCGCTCTGGGGAGAAGGGCCCCACGCGGGGCGCTCTGGGGAGAAGGGCCCCACGCGGCGCGCTCTGGGGAGAAGGGCCCCACGCGGCGCGCTCTGGGGAGAAGGGCCCCACGCGGCGCGCTCTGGGGAGAAGGGCCCCACGCGGCGCGCTCTGGGGAGAAGGGCCCCACGCGGCGCGCTCTGGGGAGAAGGGCCCCACGCGGCGCGCTCTGGGGAGAAGGGCCCCACGCGGCGCGCTCTGGGGAGAAGGGCCCCACGCGGCGCGCTCTGGGGAGAAGGGCCCCACGCGGCGCGCTCTGGGGAGAAGGGCCCCACGCGGCGCGCTCTGGGGAGAAGGGCCCGACGGCCACTGGCCGTAAAAGGCATAGATTTTTTTTTTGGGGTCCATTACGGCCACACAATAGGGATGTTGCCGGGAAATGCGAGGCATTAGCAAGTGCTTGTCAAATTGTGAATGAGTGAGTGACTGATGAAGTGTGTACAGTCTGCGCAAAAAACAAAAACAAAGCAGAGTTCACACCTTTTTCAAGCTACTTTTTTCAAATCATCATTAGAGTCACATTATGCAGCCTTACAATGTATTAAATCAACACATAAGCCCAACATTTAGAGAACTACATTCACATTAAAAACTCTACATTAAATTTATAGGAATACCTGTTTCTTTGTTAACCGCTCAACACAGAATATCCACACTCCCTCAAATAGTTTGGAGAAAATACCCTCTCTATTTTATTCAGTTTTGTTCAATTGTTCTCTTCATGCTGTAAGATAAAATAATTCCTTGGAATTCTAAGCAAATCTTATCTGCTAAATGAACTAGTGTCGCCCACAGCCAAATGGCATAGCCAGATCAGGACCTAACATAAGGACAACTCAAGAGAATGCTTTTCTGTTCTTCTGAAATAGACTACATTTTCTTAATTTCATGTTTCTTTAGACTTTGTCTAAAATAAAACTTATTATCTTCAAATAGGTCTAGTATAAAAGGCCACACACCCACCAGCAGTCCATTCACAGCATCTGCATTGATTATGCTGCCTGTGTGTCTCGGCTTGTTTCTGTTTGAGATGGAGGGAGCCACCTCCGCAGTGGCCCGCGAGTGGGCAGGAGGCAAGGACACTCAGGCAGTGCCAACACGACACGACACACGCAGCGCCAACACACACGCAGCGCCAACACAACACACACGCAGCGCCAACACAACACACACGCAGCGCCAACACAACACACACGCAGCGCCAACACAACACACACGCAGCGCCAACACAACACACACGCAGCGCCAACACAACACACACGCAGCGCCAACACAACACACACGCAGCGCCAACACAACACACACGCAGCGCCAACACAACACACACGCAGCGCCAACACAACACACACGCAGCGCCAACACAACACACACGCAGCGCCAACACAACACACACACAACACAACACACACAACACAACACACACGCAGCGCCAACACACACGCAGCGCCAACACACTCGCAGCGCCAACACACACGCAGCGCCAACACACACGCAGAGCCAACACACACGCAGCGCCAACACACACGCAGAGCCAACACACACGCAGCGCCAACACACACGCAACACAACACACACGCAGCAGCGCCAACACAACACACACGCAGCAGCGCCAACACAACACACACGCAACACAACACACACGCAGCAGCGCCAACACAACACACACGCAGCGCCAACACGCATAGAGCCACAACACGCATACAGCCACAACACAACACGCATAGAGCGACAGCACAACACGCATAGAGCGACAACACGCATAGAGCCACAACACGCACAGAGCGACAGCGCGCATAGAGCCACAACACGCATAGAGCCACAACACGCATAGAGCGACAGCACAACACGCAACACGCATAGAGCGACAACATGCGTAGAGCGACAACACGCGTAGAGCGACAGCACAACACGCATAGAGCGACAACACAACACGCATAGAGCGACAACACGCATAGAGCGACAACACAACACGCATAGAGCGACAACACGCATAGAGCGACAACACGCATAGAGCGACAACACGCATAGAGCGACAACACGCATAGAGCGACAACGCGCATAGAGCGACAACACGCATAGAGCCACAACACGCATAGAGCCACAACGCGCACAGAGCCACAACACGCACAGAGCGACAGCTAACATTGACTTCCAGTCATTTTCTCTCCCCCTTCTGGTCCAATGGATTTGTTTATTTTCGATTGCTTCTGCATGGAATCATTAGGTTGTCTTAACCTTTTCTATCTAGGCTACAGTACATGCATGAGTACAGCCCCACAGAGACGGGAACATACACACACACACACACACACACACTGTTCATTCATAGCATCTGCAGTGAGTGGCTTTCAGAATGAACGAGCTTGTGACTCATTCTCTCACTGTTGTCCGGTTCCAGGGGGAGGGAGGGAGGGATGGAGAGGGAGATGGCGAGGGGGGGATGGTGAGAAGCAGAATCACCTGTTTGTTTTTGTTTTGGATGTGTTTAGTAGAAGGTGGAGACAGTTCTGTGCTCTCTGAGAAAGGGAGAGAGGGGGAAAAAGAGACAGGAGAGTCGATGGTCTTTGTACTTGCTACATCATCTCAGTGCTGTCTGTGTCAAATCAAATGGTATTTGTCAAATGCGCCGAATACAACAGGTGTACACTTTACCTTCAAATGCTTTACTTATGAGCCTTATCCACACAATGCAGGGTTAAAAACTGTGTGTGAGAGAGAGAGATAACTGCTGGCTGTGTATACCAGCCCATAACACTCACCCCTCTCTCTCATCCCAGTCTTCCCTCCCTATCTCTGTCCTGTCTCTTTCTCACCCCTCTCTCTCTCATCCCAGTCTTCCCTCCATCCCTCCCCATCTCTGTCCTGTCTCTTTCTCACCCCTCTCTCTCTCATCCCAGTCTTCCCTCCATCCCTCCCTATCTCTGTCCTGTCTCTCACCCTCTCTCTCTCATCCCAATCTTCCCTCCATCCCTCCTTATCTCTGTCCTGTCTCTTTCTCACCCCTCTCTCTCATCCCAATCTTCCCTCCATCCCTCCCTATCTCTGTCCTGTCTCTTTCTCACCCCCTCTCTCTCTCATCCCAGTCTTCCCTCCATCCCTCCCTATCTCTGTCCTGTCTCTTTCTCACCCCCTCTCTCCCTCTCCCATGAACGTCCGAGGGATTCTGAGGAGGAGAAGTGGAATTAGAATCTCCAGGTTCTTAAATTGTATAACCGGATTAACAAATTGGTCCCCTGTGTGTTATTACCATCTCTCTATGGGTTTCTCTCTCTCTCTCCTCTCTGTTAATCTGGACCCCAGCCCTTAGTGGCATTATTAACCTGAGTCCTCTGGCCAGGACTTCTCTGCTCTGTCTCCCTATAGGCTGTTACCTCATTCTCCTCTGCTGGCCATACTATCCTACCTCATCAGTTAGACTATCCTATAGGCTGTTACCTTATTCTCCTCTGCTGGCCATACTATCCTACCTCATCAGTTAGACTATCCTATAGGCTGTTACCTCATTCTCCTCTGCTGGCCATACTATCCTACCTCATCAGTTAGACTATCCTATAGGCTGTTACCTCATTCTCCTCTGCTGGCCATACTATCCTACCTCATCAGTTAGACTATCCTATAGGCTGTTACCTTATTCTCCTCTGCTGGCCATACTATCCTACCTCATCAGTTAGACTATCCTATAGGCTGTTACCTCATTCTCCTCTGCTGGCCATACTATCCTACCTCATCAGTTAGACTATCCTATAGGCTGTTACCTCATTCTCCTCTGCTGGCCATACTATCCTACCTCATCAGTTAGACTATCCTATAGGCAGTTACCTCATTCTCCTCTGCTGGCCATACTATCCTACCTCATCAGTTAGACTATCCTATAGGCTGTTACCTCATTCTCCTCTGCTGGCCATACTGTCCTACCTCATCAGTTAGACTATCCTATAGGCTGTTACCTTATTCTCTTCTGCTGGCCATACTATCCTACCTCATCAGTTAGACTATCCTATAGGCTGTTACCTCATTCTCCTCTGCTGGCCATACTATCCTACCTCATCAGTTGGCCATACTATCCATACTGGCCATACTATCCTACCTCATCAGTTAGACTATCCTATAGGCTGTTACCTCATTCTCCTCTGCTGGCCATACTATCCTACCTCATCAGTTAGACTATCCTATAGGCTGTTACCTCATTCTCCTCTGCTGGCCATACTATCCTACCTCATCAGTTAGACTATCCTATAGGCTGTTACCTCATTCTCCTCTGCTGGCCATACTATCCTACCTCATCAGTTAGACTATCCTATAGGCTGTTACCTCATTCTCCTCTGCTGGCCATACTGTCCTACCTCATCAGTTAGACTATCCTATAGGCTGTTACCTTATTCTCCTCTGCTGGCCATACTATCCTACCTCATCAGTTAGACTATCCTATAGGCTGTTACCTCATTCTCCTCTGCTGGCCATACTATCCTACCTCATCAGTTAGACAATACTATAGGCTGTTACCTCATTCTAGCCAATGGGTCTTTGATTATCTAAATACACTATATATACAAAAATATTTGGACACACCTTGAAGTTAGTGGATTCAGCTCTTTCAGCCACGCCCATTGCTGATAGTGTATAAAATTGAGCACACAGTTATTCAATCTCCATATTGGCAGTAGAATGGCCAGTACTGAAGAGCTCAGTGACTTTCAATGTGTCCCAGTCATAGGATGCCACCTTTCCAACAAGTCAGTTTGTCAAATTTCTGCCCTGCTAGAGTTGCCACGGTCAACTGTAAGTGCTGTTATTATTGTGAAGTGGACACGTCTAGGAGCAACAACGGCTCAGCCGAGAAGTGGTAGGCCACACAAGCTCACAGAATGGCACCGCCGAGTGCTGAAGCGCGTAGCACGTAAAAAATCTAATCCAATCCAATTTTATTGGTCACATACACATGGTTAGCAGATGTTAATGCGAGTGTAGCGAAATGCTTGTGCTTCTAGTTCCGACCATGCAGTAATAACCAACAAGTAATCGAACAATTCCACAACGACTACCTAATACACACAATGTAAGGGGATGGAATAAGAATATGTACATATAAATATATTGATGGGCCATGGCTGTGCGGCATAGATGGTTTAAAATACAGTATATACATATGAGATGAGTAATGTAGGGTATGAAAACATTTTTAAAGTGTTATTATATAAAGTGACTAGTGATACATTTATTACATCCATTTATTTAAGTGGCCAATGATTTTAGTCTATGTAGGCAGCAGCCTATTTGTGTTACTGATGGCTGTTTAACAGTCTGATCGCCTTGAGATAGAAGATGTTTTTCAGTCTCTCGGTCCCAGCTTTGATGCACCTGTACTGACCTCGCCTTCTGGATTGTAGTGGGGTGAACAGGGAGTGGTTCGGGTGGTTGTTGTCCTTGATGATCTTTTTGGCTTTCCTGTGACATCGGGTGTTGTGGAGGGGAGGTAGTTTTCCCTCAGTGATGCGTTGTGCAGACTGCACTACCCTCTGGAGAGCTTTGCAGTTGAGGACGGTGCAGTTGCCGTACCAGGCGGTGATACAGTCCGACAGGATGCTCTCGATTGTGCATCTGTAAAAGTTTGTGAGGGTTTTAGGTGACAAGCAAAATTTCCTCAGCCTCCTGAGGTTGAAGAGGTGCTGTTGCGTCATCTTCACCATGCTGTCTGTGTGGGTAGACCATTTCAGTTTGTCCGTGATGTGTACGCCGAGGAACTTAAAACTTTCCACTGTCTCCACTACTGTCCCGTCGATGTGGATAACATTGTCTGTCCTCGGTTGCAACACTCACTCCGAGTTCCAAACTGCCTCTGGAAGCAACGTCAGCAATCTTCATGAAATGGGTTTCCGTGGCCGAGCAGCCGCACACGAGCCTAAGATTACCATGCGCAATGCCAAGCGTCGGCTGGAGTGGTGTAAAGCTCGCTGTCATTGGACTCTGGAGCAGTGGAGACCTGTTCTCTGGAGTGATGAATCAAGCTTCACCATCTGGCAGTCAGACAGACTAATTTGGGTTTGACGGATGCCAGGAGAACTCTACCTGCCCCAATGCATAGTGTCAACTGTAAAGTTTGGTGGAGGAGGAATAATGGTCTGGGGCTGTTTTTCATGGTTTGGGCTAGGCCCCTTAGTTCCAGTGAAGGGAAATCTTAACGCTACAGCATACAATGACATTCTAGATGGTTCTGTGCTTCCAACTTTGTGGCAACAGTTTAGGGAAGGCCCTTTCCTGTTTCAGCATGACAATGTCCCCGTGCACAAAGCGAGACCCATACAGAAATGGTTTGTCGAGATCGGTGTGGAAGAACTTGACTAGCCTGCTCAGAGCCCTGACCTCACCCCCATCGAACACTTTTGGGATAAATTGGAACGCCGACTGCGAGCCAGGCCTAATCGCCCAACATCAGTGTTCCCGACCTCACTAATGCTCTTGTGGCTGAATGGAAGCAAGTCCCCACAGCAATGTTCCAACATCTAGTGGAAAGCCTTCCCAGAAGAGTGGAGGCTGTTATAACAGAAAAGGGGGGGAACCAACTCCATATACAGTGGGGAGAACAAGTATTTGATACACTGCCGATATTGCAGGTTTTCCTACTTACAAAGCATGTAGAGGTCTGTAATTTTTATCATAGGTACACTTCAACTGTGAGAGACGGAATCTAAAACAAAAATCCAGAAAATCACATTGTATGATTTTTAAGTAATTAATTTGCATTTTATTGCATGACATAAGTATTTGATCACCTACCAACCAGTAAGAATTCCGGCTCTCACAGACCTGTTAGTTTTTCTTTAAGAAGCCCTCCTGTTCTCCACTCATTACCTGTATTAACTGCACCTGTTTGAACTCGTTACCTGTATAAAAGACACCTGTCCACAACCTCAATCAAACAGACTCCAACCTCTCCACAATGGCCAAGACCAGAGAGCTGTGTAAGGATATCAGGGATAAAATTGTAGACCTGCACAAGGCTGGGATGGGCTACAGGACAATAGGCAAGCAGCTTGGTGAGAAGGCAACAACTGTTGGCGCAATTATTAGAAAATGGAAGAAGTTCAAGATGATGGTCAATCACCCTCGGTCTGGGGCTCCATGCAAGATCTCACCTCGTGGGGCATCAATGATCATGAGGAAGGTGAGGGATCAGCCCAGAACTGCACGGCAGGACCTGGTCAATGACCTGAAGAGAGCTGGGACCACAGTCTCAAAGAAAACCATTAGTAACACACTGCGCCGTCATGGATTAAAATCCTGCAGCGCACGCAAGGTCCCCCTGCTCAAGCCAGCGCATGTCCAGGCCCGTCTGAAGTTTGCCAATGACCATCTGGATGATCCAGAGGAGGAATGGGAGAAGGTCATGTGGTCTGTTGAGACAAAAAGAGCTTTTTGGTCTAAACTCCACTCGCTGTGTTTGGAGGAAGAAGAAGGATGAGTACAACCCCAAGAACACCATCCCAACCGTGAAGCATGGAGGTGGAAACATCATTCTTTGGGGATGCTTTTCTGCAAAGGGGACAGGACGACTGCACCGTATTGAGGGGAGGATGGATGGGGCCATGTATCGCGAGATCTTGGCCAACAACCTCCTTCCCTCAGTAAGAGCATTGAAGATGGGTCGTGGCTGGGTCTTCCAGCATGACAACGACCCGAAACACACAGCCAGGGCAACTAAGGAGTGGCTCCGTAAGAAGTATCTCAAGGTCCTGGAGTGGCCTAGCCAGTCTCCAGACCTGAACCCAATAGATAATCTTTGGAGGGAGCTGAAAGTCCGTATTGCCCAGCGACAGCCCCGAAACCTGAAGGATCTGGAGAAGGTCTGTATGGAGGAGTGGGCCAAAATCCCTGCTGCAGTGTGTGCAAACCTGGTCAAGAACTACAGGAAACGTATGATCTCTGTAATTGCAAACAAAGGTTTCTGTACCAAATATTAAGTTCTGCTTTTCTGATGTATCAAATACTTATGTCATGCAATAAAATGCAAATTAATTACTTAAAAATCATACAATGTGATTTTATGAATTTTTGTTTTAGATTCCATCTCTCACAGTTGAAGTGTACCTATGATAAAAATGACAGACCTCTACATGCTTTGTAAGTAGGAAAACCTGCAAAATCGGCAGTGTATCAAATACTTGTTCTCCCCACTGTATATTAATGCACCATGATGAGATGTTTGACGCATAGGTGTCCACATACTTTTGGTCATGTAGTGTAGATGTTTAAAATAATCATACATTTTTATGAACATTTTTTATGGTATTTCTTTCAAAGTCAATATACCATTTATCATTTAGCCTATTACAACCTCCCTCGATCCTATCCTTTTGTGCACATACTGCAGTGGTAGATAGAGGAGACATGGCTGTTTCATTCAGATGTGCTTATAGGGTAGAGTGACCCAGCTGTGTCCCTGGTTAGTGTGACTGTGACCCTGTCATCTTTCCTCTCCATGGAAACCCAACAGGATATAGAGAAACTGTAGTGTTCTCTGCTACTCCATCCTGGATCGTCTGGTGATTTACCCCATGTTGACATAGTGAGTCTACACTAACTAGGTGATTTACCCCATGTTGACATAGTGAGTCTACACTAACTAGGTGATTTACCCCATGTTGACATAGTGAGTCTAAACTAACTAGGTGATTTACCCCATGTTGACATAGTGAGTCTACACTAACTAGGTGATTTACCCCATGTTGACATAGTGAGTCTACACTAACTAGGTGATTTACCCCATGTTGACATAGTGAGTCTACACTAACTAGGTGATTTACCCCATGTTGACAGAGTGAGTCTACACTAACTAGGTGATTTACCCCATGTTGACATAGTGAGTCTACACTAACTAGGTGATTTACCCCATGTTGACATACTGGGGTCTACACTAACTAGGTGATTTACCCCATGTTGACATAGTGAGTCTACACTAACTAGGTGATTTACCCCATGTTGACATAGTGAGTCTACACTAACTAGGTGATTTACCCCGTGTTGACATAGTGAGTCTACACTAACTAGGTGATTTACCCCATGTTGACAGTGAGTCTACACTAACTAGGTGATTTACCCCATGTTGACATAGTGAGTCTACACTAACTAGGTGATTTACCCCATGTTGACAGTGAGTCTACACTAACTAGGTGATTTACCCCATGTTGACATAGTGGGGTCTACACTAACTAGGTTATTTACCCCATGTTGACATAGTGAGTCTACACTAACTAGGTGATTTACCCCATGTTGACATAGTGAGTCTACACTAACTAGGTGATTTACCCCATGTTGACATAGTGAGTCTACACTAACTAGGTGATTTACCCCATGTTGACATAGTGAGTCTACACTAACTAGGTGATTTACCCCATGTTGACATAGTGGGGTCTACACTAACTAGGTGATTTACCCCATGTTGACATAGTGAGTCTACACTAACTAGGTGATTTACCCCATGTTGACATAGTGGAGTCTACACTAACTAGGTGATTTACCCCATGTTGACATAGTGAGTCTACACTAACTAGGTGATTTACCCCATGTTGACATAGTGAGTCTACACTAACTAGGTGATTTACCCCATGTTGACATAGTGAGTCTACACTAACTAGGTGATTTACCCCATGTTGACATAGTGAGTCTACACTAACTAGGTGATTTACCCCATGTTGACATAGTGAGTCTACACTAACTAGGTGATTTACCCCATGTTGACATAGTGAGTCTACACTAACTAGGTGATTTACCCCATGTTGACATAGTGAGTCTACACTAACTAGGTGATTTACCCCATGTTGACATAGTGGGGTCTACACTAACTAGGTGATTTACCCCATGTTGACATAGTGGGGTCTACACTAACTAGGTGATTTACCCCATGTTGACATAGTGAGTCTACACTAACTAGGTGATTTACCCCATGTTGACATAGTGAGTCTACACTAACTAGGTGATTTACCCCATGTTGACATAGTGAGTCTACACTAACTAGGTGATTTACCCCATGTTGACATAGTGAGTCTACACTAACTAGGTGATTTACCCCATGTTGACATAGTGGGGTCTACACTAACTAGGTGATTTACCCCATGTTGACATAGTGAGTCTACACTAACTAGGTGATTTACCCCATGTTGACATAGTGAGTCTACACTAACTAGGTGATTTACCCCATGTTGACATAGTGAGTCTACACTAACTAGGTGATTTACCCCATGTTGACATAGTGAGTCTACACTAACTAGGTGATTTACCCCATGTTGACATAGTGAGTCTACACTAACTAGGTGATTTACCCCATGTTGACATAGTGAGTCTAAACTAACTAGGTGATTTACCCCATGTTGACATAGTGAGTCTAAACTAACTATGTGATTTACCCCATGTTGACATAGTGAGTCTACACTAACTAGGTGATTTACCCCGTGTTGACATAGTGAGCCTACACTAACTAGGTGATTTACCCCGTGTTGACATAGTGAGTCTACACTAACTACGTGATTTACCCCGTGTTGACATAGTGAGTCTACACTAACTAGGTGATTTACCCCGTGTTGACATAGTGAGTCTACACTAACTAGGTGATTTACCCCGTGTTGACATAGTGGGGTCTACACTAACTAGGTGATTTACCCCATGTTGACATAGTAAGTCTACTCTAACTAGGTGATTTACCCCATGTTGACATAGTGGGGTCTAAACTAACTAGGTGATTTACCCCATGTTGACATAGTGGGGTCTAAACTAACTAGGTGATTTACCCCATGTTGACATAGTGGGGTCTAAACTAACTAGGTGATTTACCCCATGTTGACATAGTGAGTCTACACTAACTAGGTGATTTACCCCATGTTGACATAGTGAGTCTACACTAACTAGGTGATTTACCCCATGTTGACATAGTGGGGTCTACACTAACTAGGTGATTTACCCCATGTTGACATAGTGGGGTCTACACTAACTAGGTTATTTACCCCATGTTGACATAGTGAGTCTACACTAACTAGGTGATTTACCCCATGTTGACATAGTGAGTCTACACTAACTAGGTGATTTACCCCATGTTGACATAGTGGGGTCTACACTAACTAGGTGATTTACCCCATGTTGACATAGTGAATCTACACTAACTAGGTGATTTACCCCATGTTGACATAGTGAGTCTACACTAACTAGGTGATTTACCCCATGTTGACATAGTGAGGTCTACACTAACTAGGTGATTTACCCCATGTTGACATAGTGAGTCTACACTAACTAGGTGATTTACCCCATGTTGACATAGTGGGGTCTACACTAACTAGGTGATTTACCCCATGTTGACATAGTGGGGTCTACACTAACTAGGTGATTTACCCCATGTTGACATAGTGGGGTCTACACTAACTAGGTGATTTACCCCATGTTGACATAGTGAATCTACACTAACTAGGTGATTTACCTCATGTTGACATAGTGGGGTCTACACTAACTAGGTGATTTACCCCATGTTGACATAGTAAGTCTACACTAGTGCTAACAAGGTGATTTACCTTTTTTACAATTTGTCATGTAACACAGTTCAGAAAACAGCTGCTGTGCTGGGCCTGTGGTGTTTGTGTTGGGCTGTAGGGGGCAGTAGCGAGTTGTATTACACGGTATGCAAGTGATGTTGTATTCCAGGAAGTAGCGTTGTTGTTTTTGAGCTATTGTAGGCTTTTTGAATGGTCTTCAGGGGGGTGGGGGACATAATCAAAGGTATCTGGAAGAGATAAATTCATCCACAAACACAAATATAACTTTATATACAACCTTACACAGGGAAAGAGTTCTGCAGGACAACTGAACACATTTGAAATGCAAAAACACACCAGAATTGCTTTTCCAAGAGGAATTGACTGTTTCTGAATTATCCAGTCTACACCCTGACTTAAATCTGTTTTTAAAAATAAAACATCAGAGACAAGGTTTTGAATATTGCTGTATATCAATGATTCCTAACCAAATTTACTGAGTTTGAGCAATGGATATAGACTGAGTACACTATTAGGAACACCTTCCTGATATTGAGTTTGTCCCCCCTTTCATCCTTTTCTCTCAGAACAGCCTCAATTCGTCAGGTCATGGACTCTACAAGCTGTCGAAAGCGTTCCACAGGGATGCTGGCCCGTGTTGACTCCAATAAGGGCCTAAAATGATCACCTGCCAAATAAAGGTAGATTTAGGCTTTAAGATGTCTATTTTACGAGCCACGTTGGTGCGTGTTCAGGGCTCCACAGTGCCAGCATATTCCACTAGGATCTCACTTATAGTCAAATAAATGCTGCTGTTTTCAAAGTATTTTTTGCGGTTTTGTTTCATAGCTGGTAAAATGATCGCACACAGTCAAAAGAACTACAGTTCCTTTATTGCCTATCTCGCCTCGCGTTGCAACACTGCCTGGTTGGAGGCTGTGCTGCACGTGAACAGCTGATTTTTGAAAGATTCATTTTTAGAAGCGGTGCGCACAGACATACAAGTTGGTCTAAGTGACTTGAAACGGAAGTCTACGGAAGTGCGACTTTGTCCTCGTGTGTTTTGGTTATTTATACCGAACAAAAATATAAACGCAAAACATTTTTTCCAGGCGCACAAAAAGCGTATTTCTCTAAAATGTAGAGCACAAATTAGTTGACATCCCTGTTAGTGAGTATTTCTCCTTTGCCAAGATAATCCATCCACCTGACTGGTCTAGCCTATCAAGAAGCATGATCATTACACAGGTGCACCTTGCGCTGGGGACAATAAAAGGCCACTCTAAAATGTGCAGTTTGGTCACACAACACAATGCCACAGATGTCTCAAGTTGAGGGAGTGTGCAACTGGCGTGCTGACTGCAGGAATATCCACCAGAGCTGTTGCCAGATAATTTTAATGTTAATTTCTTGACCATAAGCCGCCTCCAACTTCCACGGACCACATGTAACCACGTCAGCCCAGGACCTCCACATCCGGCTTCTTCACCTGAGGGATCGTCGGGGGATGGGGGGTGCTGTGGAGTATTTCTGTCTGTAATTAAGCTCTTTTGTGGGGGAAAAACGAATTCTGGTTTGCTGGGCCTGCCTATGCCCTCCCAGGCCTACCCATGGCCGTGCCCTTAGGACCCTATTTAATTAATTTAATTTAACTGATTTCCTTCTATGAACTTTAACTCAGTAAAATCTTTGAAATTGTTGCATGTTGCGTTTTATATTTTTGTTCAGTGTACATTTAGTTCACATGCTATGAGGTTGTTTTTCAATGTTTGAGTTTCAACTGCTAGGGAAGAGAAGAAGACGCTTCTACTAATCAGACTCAATCTCACAAACACAGGGTTGCCAGGTCTAACAAAAATGACCACTCAAAACCCACCCAAAGGCACGAAAACTAGCCCCCCCCCCCAAAAAAAAAAATTCAAAGCATGAGTCGCCACATTCAGCCAATAATCCCTTTTTCCATAACTTTATGGAGCGAATTAACAAGGAATATCAACGTAACTTGTAAGAAGCAAAATATGGTTTTGCATTTAAAACAATAATTATTGAGCGCTAACGTGACTTAAAGGAATTTAAATACGTCGCAAGAGAAATGTATAATTCACCCTCATTAAACTCGGCAGATCATTTTCCATCAATGGATGTCGATTTAACTCGTTTGACGGCTATGAACAAGCAGTAAGGCCTTGGGAGGTGTGGTGTATATGGCCGATATACCACACCTACAGGCTGTTCTTACGCACGACGCAACGCGGATACAGCCATTAGCCGTGATATATTGGCCATATGCCGCAAACTGGTTACCGAAGTAATTAGAACAGTAAACATTATTATATATTTTTTTGTCATAAACGTTCAATACTGTCTGATATACCACAGCTTTCAGTTAATCAGCATTCTGGGCTCAAACTCCACGTAGTTTATTATTGTAAATATATCCCTTACCTGCATGTGCATAACTATAGATACATCTGACAGGAGAGTTTGAAGGATGACAGAGAATCTCAAATTCTCTGTGCAAGAAACACTTGTGATGAACTTAAGAATGGCAATTTTCTGGCAATTGTGATGTTATTACTACAGACCTTTTTTAATAAATGGCCTATTTGTGAGATTAGATTGACTTGTCATTTTAATAGGCATAGGCTAGTCCTACTGACTAAAATGTGGGTCTCTGATTGTAATTAGACTTTGCCATGATGCAGGTAACCTATAGCCTGATAGGCCTGCATCAGAGAGGTAACCTAGGCAAGTAGTAAAATGAATGATTTAGAAGCTTAGTTCAAATTTGACAGACTCATTTGCGGTAAGAAGTCCTTCTGTTGCCCCTGGTGGAATAGGCTACTGAGGATTGGGTTGTAATTTCAATCACTGAATCAAATATTAATAATATGGATATGATCTGAATAGGCCTATGCTTGTAAACAACAGCCAGTGTTTAAAAGAAATCAAATAAAACCTGTAGCCTTTCTAATGCATTCTAGTAACAGCTGATTGAACTGTGACCATGATCACAATGGATAACGTCCCATTTTCATTAACTAAACATGGCCATTTAATAATTGCATAATAACACAAGGCCACTACAATATATATTAAATAGTTTTGCCAGCTGCAGGTAGGTTACACAAGATACCAGTGATATAGACATTTCAACATATGCTACATGACCAAATGTATGCGGACACCTGCTGTCATGGGCATTAATATGGAGTTGCCCCCCCCCCCCCTTTGCTGCTATAACAGCCTCCACTCTTCTGGGAAGGCTTTCCACTAGATGTTGGAACATTGCTGTGCTGTGGAGACTTGCTTTTCATTCAGCCACAAGCATTAGTGAGGTCTGGCACTGATGTTGGGAGATTAGTCCTGGCTTGCAGTCGGCGGTCCAATTCATCCCAAAGGTGTTCGATGCGGTTGAGGTCAGGCTAATCAAGTTCTTCCACACCGATCTCGACAAACCATTTTCTGTATGGACCTCGCTTTGTGCACGGGGGCATTGTCATGCACGGGGGCATTGTCACAAAGTTGGAAGCAGAGAATCATCTAGAATGCCATTGTATGCTGTAGCGTTAAGATTTCCCTCCACTGGATCTAAGGTGTCCGAACCATGAAAAACAGCCCCAGACCATTATTCCTTTCACCACCAAACTTTACAGTTGGCACTATGCATTCTCCTGGCATCTGCCAAACCCAGATTTGTCCGTCGAACTGCCAGATGGTGAAGCGTGATTCCACTGCTCCAGAGTCTAATGGCGGCGAGCTTTACACCACTCCAGTCGACGCTTGGCATTGCGCGTGGTGATCTTAGGCTGCTCGGCCACGGAAACCCATTTCATGAAGCTCTCGAAATAACTGTTCTTGTGCTGACGCTGCTTCCAGAGGCAGTTTGGAACTCGGTAGTGAGAGTTGCAACCGAGGACAGGAGATTTTAACGCGCTTCTGCACTCGGCGGTCCCGTTCTGTGAGCTAGTGTGGCCTACCACTTCACGGCTGAGCCGTTGTTGCTCCTAGATGTTTCCACTTCACAATATCAACAGTTACAGTCGACCGGGGCAGCTCTAACAGGGCAGAAATTTGATCAACTGACTTGTTGGAAAGGTGCCACATCCTAAGACAGTGCCACGTTGAAAGTCACTGAGCTCTTCAGTACGGGCAATTCCTCTGTCAATGTTTGTCTATGGAGATTGCTTGGCTGTGTGCTCGATTTTATACACCTGCGTAAACCCTTTACTTGCTATGGTTTTCCATAAGCAAAGTGGACATTAGAATGCAGTTTAAACCACCTCCTATCGAACGTATCTAATGCTCTCTAGAGCGCCTAAAGTAGTTTTCCTGTCGCTGTTATTTCTTGATGGCTATCAGTTCTAGCTTTTTCATGTTTTATGGGGGAAAAAAGGTTTGGAAATAATCCCCATAATGACAATCCTAAATAGTCTCCCTACATCTGGTAAAAAGTTGTCATGACATACGGGTACTCCTCTCACTCACGTGACTCCGCTGCCTGCTGCAGCGCTCACTCAACACACCCACCCTCTGGCCCTCCCACCACTCACTCAACACACCCACCCTCTGGCCCTCCCACCACTCACTCAACACACCCACCCTCTGGCCCTCCCACCACTCACTCAACACACCCACCCTCTGGCCCTCCCACCACTCACTCAACACACCCACCCTCTGGCCCTCCCACCACTCACTCAACACACCCACCCTCTGGCCCTCCCACCACTCACTCAACACACCCACCCTCTGGCCCTCCCACCACTCACTCAACACACACACCCCCCTGGCCCTCCCCACCACTCACTCAACACACACACACCCCTGGCCCTCCCCACCACTCACTCAACATACACACCCCCCTGGCCCTCCCCACCACTCACTCAACACACACACCCCCTCTGGCCCTCCCACCACTCACTCAACACACCCACCCTCTGGCCCTCCCACCACTCACTCAACACACCCACCCTCTGGCCCTCCCACCACTCACTCAACACACCCACCCTCTGGCCCTCCCACCACTCACTCAACACACCCACCCTCTGGCCCTCCCACCACTCACTCAACACACACACCCCCCTGGCCCTCCCCACCACTCACTCAACACACACACACCCCTGGCCCTCCCCACCACTCACTCAACATACACACCCCCCTGGCCCTCCCCACCACTCACTCAACACACACACCCCCTCTGGCCCTCCCCACCACTCACTCAACACACACACCCCCCTGGCCCTCCCCACCACTCACTCAACACACACACCCCCCTGGCCCTCCCCACCACTCACTCAACACACACCCCCCAATTGGCCCTCCCCACCGCTCACTCACTCAACACACACACACACCCCCCCTGGCCCTCCCCACCACTCACTCACTCAACACACACACACACACCCCCCTGGCCCTCCCCACCACTCACTCAACACACACACACCCCCCCCCCCCCTGGCCCTCCCCACCACTCACTCACTCAACACACACACACATACACCCCCCTGGCCCTCCCCACCACTCACTCACTCAACACACACCCCCCCCCCCCCTGGCCCTCCCCACCACTCACTCACTCAACATACACACACCCCCCTGGCCCTCCCTACCACTCACTCACTAAGCAACAGTCTGCCTCACTGCTTGATAGTCAGCAGCAGGTCACAGTGAAGTATATATTTCATGAGAAAATGCCATGGCGGCAGCGGTGCAAATTAGAAGTAACCCAAAAACCCGTGACCAAAACATTTTCACCTGCGACATCGTTTTCAAAGTAGCCCAAATTTGTAGGAAAACTTGCGGGCATGACATTCCTGCACAAACATGACTCGAGTTGCATTGCCACGGTAATCTCCCGCCCTTAAAGGGGCAGGTGAACATTTTTTTTTGTGTCGTGTGATATTTTGGTTATAAGACTCAGTCACAAATCATCTGTTTTTGTGTTTTGTTGGTAAAGAAAATAATACATCTGAGTGGCTGGTAGATGGACCAAAAAGTACATTTTAGGCCCTGATTCCAGTTGAACCCCCCCGTGTTGACTCCAGTTGACCCCCCCCGTGTTGACTCCAGTTGAACCCCCCCCCCGTGTTGACTCCAGTTGAACCCCCCCCCCCGTGTTGATTCCAGTTGAACCCCCCCCCCCGTGTTGATTCCAGTTGAACCCCCCCCCCGTGTTGATTCCAGTTGAACCCCCCCCCCCCCGTGTTGATTCCAGTTGAACCCCCCCCCCCGTGTTGATTCCAGTTGAACCCCCCCCCCCGTGTTGACTCCAGTTGAACCCCCCCCCCCGTGTTGACTCCAGTTGAACCCCCCCCCCGTGTTGACTCCAGTTGAACCCCCCCCCCCGTGTTGACTCCAGTTGAACCCCCCCCCGTGTTGACTCCAGTTGAACCCCCCCCGTGTTGACTCCAGTTGAACCCCCCCCCGTGTTGACTCCAGTTGAACCCCCCCCCCGTGTTGACTCCAGTTGAACCCCCCCCCCGTGTTGACTCCAGTTGAACCCCCCCGTGTTGACTCCAGTTGGACCCCCCGTGTTGACTCCAGTTGAACCCCCCCGTGTTGACTCCAGTTGAACCCCCCCGTGTTGACTCCAGTTGAACCCCCCCGTGTTGACTCCAGTTGAACCCCCCCGTGTTGACTCCAGTTGAACCCCCCCGTGTTGACTCCAATGCTTCCCACAGTTGTGTCAAGTTGGCTGGATATCCTTTGGGTGGTGGATCATTCTTGATACACACGGGAAACGGTTGAGAGTGAAAACCCCAGCAGCGTTGCAGTTCTTGACACAAACCGGTGCACCTGGCACCTACTACCACACCCTGTTCAAAGGCACTGAAATATTTTGTCTTGCCTATTCACCCTCTGATTGTCACACACACACAATCCATGTTTAAATTGTCTCAAGGCTTAAAAGTCCTTCTTTAACCTGTGTCCTCCTCTTCATCGACACTGATTGAAGTGGATTTAACAAGAGACATCAATAAGGGATCATAACTTTCACCTGGATTCACCTGGTCAGTCTGTGTCACGGAAAGAGCAGGTGTTCTTAATGTTTTGTCTACTCAGTGTATGTTGCTCGACGAGTTGTGCAGGCTTGGTAGCATCGTATTCAACAAGATGAACCGGTCTGGTCTGATGGCTGGCGGTTGCTTCCACCAAGTATTAACATTTACATTTACATTTAAGTCATTTAGCAGACGCTCTTATCCAGAGCGACTTACAAATTGGACTCATTATCAATACATCCTCATTTAATGTTTCATTTCATTTCTAATTTGGATGATTTCTATCATTTTTCTTAGACTTTTTCAAAATGTGGACTAAGTTTCATAGATCGATAGGGGAAAATTATCAAAAGTAATTTTAATGTAGCAAAGTGTGAAGACTGTACAGGTGGTGTGTAGACTTTCACTAGCGACTGTATCGCTGAAATTAACATTGTTTTCATGAATTAGATGATACAGTCGGCAAGCCCATTCAAAAGATTAGGAGACACAAGAAGGAAGTTTGTCCTGAAAAGATTAGGAGACACAACACGGAAGTGTGTCCTGAAAAGATTAGGAGACACAACACGGAAGTTTGTCCTGAAAAGATTAGCAGACACAACACGGAAGTGTGTCCTGAAAAGATTAGGAGACACAACACGGAAGTGTGTCCTGAAAAGATTAGGAGACACAACACGGAAGTGTTCTTCGTCCTGACTGCTGATGTGTTCTTCCACTACTGGTAGGAGGGGCCTGTTCCGACCACTCAGAGGAGTGGGGGGGAAGAGGCGGGGATAGAATAGCACAGTACTAGCCTGTCTCTGTATGAGGGCCTCTTAAGCCTAACTAAAAGACTACTATTTTACCTGTCTTTCTCCGTCTACCTTCTACGTTCAATATGAACAGAAACGCTCTGTCGCCAGGACAGTCGGGAGGTTAGTGTGTGTATTTGCGTGTGTTCACTGCGCTCCTGTGTGATTGTGTGTTCACTGCGTGTGTGTGTGTGTTTACGTGTGGTGGACTTTCGTTCTCATGTTTATCTCCTGCGTTCACAGTGGAGGAATGTGTTGAAGAAAGTGCCAGCTAGGCAGAGTGCTCTCTCTCTCCTTCTCTCTCTCTCTCCTTCTCTCTCTCTCTCTCCTTCTCTCTCTCTCCTTCTCTCTCTCTCTCTCTCTCTCTCTCTCTCTCTCTCCTTCTCTCTCTCTCTCTCTCTCTCTCTCTCTCCTTCTCTCTCTCTCTCTCTCTCTCTCTCTCTCTCTCTCTCTCTCTCTCTCTCTCCTTCTCTCTCTCTCCTTCTCTCTCTCTCTCTCTCTCTTCTCTCTCCTCTCTCTCCTTCTCTCTCTCTCTCTCTCTCTCTCTCTCTCTCCTTCTCTCTCTCTCTCCTTCTCTCTCTCTCTCTCTCTCTCTCTCTCTCTCTCTCTCTCTCCTCTCTCTCTCTCTCCTCTCTCTCCTTCTCTCTCCTTCTCTCTCCTTCTCTCTCTCTCTCTCTCTCTCTCTCTCTCTCTCTCTCTCTCCTCTCTCTCTCTCTCTCTCTCTCTCTCTCTCTCCTTCTCTCTCCTTCTCTCTCTCTCTCCTCTCTCTCTCTCTCCTCTCTCTCTCCTTCTCTCTTCCAATCTGCTGAGCTGTCAGTTTCTGCTAGCTGCGGTTCTATACATCCCAAAGGACTCCCTATTACCTAGCTAGTGCCCTACATGAGGATTCCGGTGCCATTTGTGATAAATCCATAACCACCTCAGACACAGGAGGATCGTTGTTATTCCTCAGGAACTTCCTGTAACGTTGTCCGTTCTGCTTACAGTGTAGTTTTTATCTGAGAGCGTCGGTTTGAAAACGGGATAGATTTTTATAAAAAATTTGCTGATGTACATCGATAGGCTCTCCAGGAGACTGATATTGACTGAGCGGACTTGCCATTGTGATGCATCATTTGGACTGTTGGTTGAGGCTGCGGCCACATGGAGATTGTTAGAAAATTCTCTATTGACCCAATGGGAGATTATTGAACAAAAATGAAATACAAAATACGTCTGCCTTTTTACGTATACAAGTTGACTTGAACTTTTGCCTGGGGGGGAAATAAAATAAATATATGAATGTGTTTTTCTTCCGTTGTAGGCCCTGCTCAGGTTCCCATGATGTCCCCGAATGGTTCAGTGCCTCCAATATATGTGCCTCCTGGATACGTTTCACAGGTATGCTCCCCCTCTTCCTGTTTCACAGGTATGCTCCCCCTCTTCCTGTTTCACAGGTATGCTCCCCCTCTTCCTGTTTTATAATGTACAGTGCCTTCAGAAAGTATTCCGTTTTCCATATTTTGTTACGTTACAGCCTGAATTTAAAATGGATTCAATTTAGATTTTTTGGGGTCACCGGCCTACACACACAATTCCCAGTGGAAGTGGTATCAGGTTTTTTAGAAATGTTAAAGTCAATAAACTGAAAAATTCTTTGAGTCAATAAGTATTCAAGCCCTTTTGTTATGGCGAGCTTAAAATTCAGGAGTCACAGTTTGCTTAAGTCACACGATAACTTGCATGGACTCACTTTGTGTGCAATAATAATGTTTTAACATCTCCGTACCCCACATACAGTTATCTGTAAGGTTAATCGAGCAGTGAATTGGTAGATTAAAACAACGGAATATATAAAAAGCAAATATTGAATATCCCTTTGAGCATGGTGACGTTATTAATTACACTTTGGATGGTGTATCAATACACCCAGTCACTATAAACATACAGGCGTCTTTCCTAACTCAGTTGCCAGAGAGGAAGGAAACCACTTAGGGATTTCACCATGAGGCCAATGGGGACTTTAAAACCGTTACTGTTTTTTTTATTTATAAAAATATATTTATTTATTTAACTAGGCAAGACAGTTAAGAACAAATTATTATTTTCAATGACGGCCTACAGCGGCCAAACCCGGATGACGCTGGGCCAATTGTGCTCTGCCTTATGGGACTCCCAATCACGGCCGTATGTGATACAGCCTGGATTCGAACCAGGGACTTTAGTGACACCTCTTGCACTGAGACGCAGTGCCTTAGACTGCTGCGCTACTCGGGAGCGTGTACAGGAGGAAACTGAGGATGGATCATCAACGGTGTAGTTACTCCAGAATGCTAAAGGACAGAGTGAAAAGAAGGAAACCTGTACAGAACAAATATATATATATATTACAAAACATGCATCCTGTTTGCAAAAAGGCACTAAAATAAAACTGCAACAAAAATACAAATTATATAATTTTGTCCTGAATACAAATCCTTATGTTTGGAGCAAATCCAGCACAACACATCACTAACTGCCTCCATATTTTCAAGCATGGTGGTGGCTGTATCATGTTATGGGTATGCTTGTCATCGGCAAGAACTAGGGAGTTTTTTAGGATAAAAATAAACGGAATAGAGCTGAGCACAGGCAACATCTTAGAGGAAAACCTGGTTCAGTCTGCTTTCCACGAGACACTGGGACATGAATTCACCTTTCAGCAGGACAATAACCTAAAAAACAAGGCCAAATCTACACCTGAGCTGCTTAGAAAGAGGACATTAAATGTTCCTGACATTGAATGTTCCTTACAGTTTTGACTTAAATTGGCTTGAAAATCTATGGCAAGACTTGAACAATGGCTGTATAGCAATGATCCACAACCAACCTGACAGATCTTCAAGTATTTTTAAAAGAATACTGTACAGATATTGTATAATCCAGGTGTGGAAAGCTCGTAGAGATTTACCCAGAAAGACTCACAGCTGTAATCGCTGTCAAATATGATTCTAACATGTATTGACTCCAGGTGTATGAAGGCTTATGTAATTGAGATTTCTGTATTTCATTTTCAAGACATTGCAAGAATAAAAAACAAAAAAAAACATGTTTTCACTGTCCTTATGGGTTATTGTGTGTTGATGGGTGAGGAAGAAAAAGCAATGTAATCCATGTTGAATTCAGGCAGTAACACAACAACATGTGGAATAAGACAAGGGGGGTACTTCCTGGAGTAAGACAAGGGGGATACTTCCTGGAGTAAGACAAGGGGGGTACTTTCTGGAGTAAGACAAGGGGGATACTTTCTGGAGTAAGACAAGGGGGATACTTTCTGGAGTAAGACGAGGGGGATACTTTCTGGAGTAAGACGAGGGGGATACTTTCTGGAGTAAGACAAGGGGGATACTTCCTGGAGTAAGACAAGGGGGATACTTCCTGGAGTAAGACAAGGGGGATACTTCCTGGAGTAAGACAAGGGGGGTACTTTCTGGAGTAAGACGAGGGGGATACTTTCTGGAGTAAGACAAGGGGGATACTTCCTGGAGTAAGACAAGGGGGATACTTCCTGGAGTAAGACAAGGGGGATACTTCCTGGAGTAAGACAAGGGGGGTACTTTCTGGAGTAAGACAAGGGGGATACTTCCTGGAGTAAGACAAGGGGGATACTTCCTGGAGTAAGACAAGGGGGATACTTCCTGGAGTAAGACAAGGGGGATACTTCCTGGAGTAAGACGAGGGGGGTACTTTCTGGAGTAAGACGAGGGGGATACTTTCTGGAGTAAGACGAGGGGGATACTTTCTGGAGTAAGACGAGGGGGATACTTTCTGGAGTAAGACGAGGGGGATACTTTCTGGAGTAAGACGAGGGGGATACTTTCTGGAGTAAGACGAGGGGGATACTTTCTGGAGTAAGACGAGGGGGATACTTTCTGGAGTAAGACGAGGGGGATACTTTCTGGAGTAAGACGAGGGGGATACTTTCTGGAGTAAGACGAGGGGGATACTTTCTGGAGTAAGACGAGGGGGATACTTCCTGGAGTAAGACGAGGGGGATACTTCCTGGAGTAAGACGAGGGGGATACTTCCTGGAGTAAGACGAGGGGGATACTTCCTGGAGTAAGACGAGGGGGATACTTTCTGGAGTAAGACAAGGGGGATACTTCCTGGAGTAAGACAAGGGGGATACTTCCTGGAGTAAGACAAGGGGGATACTTTCTGGAGTAAGACAAGGGGGATACTTTCTGGAATAAGACAAGGGGGATACTTTCTGGAGGAACTGTAGATGCTTGTAGGTTCTCCTTTCAGTCCGATTTTGGCCTCCTGATTTCATGAATCACTCTACTTCCTCAGACACAATCAAACATTTGTAACCCCTAATAACCTGTTGTCTCAGATCATATACAGAGGTTACCAATAATAATAGTTGTTTTCTCTCTCTCTCCCTACCTCTCTCACGCTCTCTCCCTACCTCTCTCACGCTCTCTCCCTACCTCTCTCTCTCTCTCGCTCTCTCTCTCTCTCTCTCTCTCTCTCTCTCTCTCCCTCTCTCTCTCTCTCTCTCTCTCTCTCTCTCTCTCTCTCTCTCTCTCTCTCTCTCTCTCTCTCTCTCTCTCTATCTCTCTCCCTATCTCTCTCGCGCTCTCTCTCTCCCTATCTCTCTCGCGCTCTCTCTCTCCCTATCTCTCTCGCGCTCTCTCTCCCTATCTCTCTCGCGCTCTCTCTCCCTATCTCTCTCGCGCTCTCTCTCCCTATCTCTCTCGCGCTCTCTCTCTCCCTACCTCTCCGTCCATCAGATCATAGAGGAGAATGGAGTACGACGTGTTCTGGTCTTACCTCAGCAGCCAGAGTTCCACCCTGGGGGCCACTCCCCCCTGCACCACCCCCCTCCTCCACCCCACGCCCACCTGCCCGCCTTCATGCCCCACCCCGCCATGTTGCCCCCCCCACCCCACCTCTACACAGGCATGGCGGGGGACATGAGCTCCCAGTATATACCACAGTACCACCCGGCACACATTTACTCAGAGCAGGGTGAGTATATGCACTACATAGTATGCACTACATAGTATACACTACGCACTACATTGTATACACTACACACTACATAGTATACGCTACACACTACATAGTATGCACTACATAGTATACACTAAATAGTATACACTACACTACATAGTATACACTATGCATACATAGTATGCACTACATAGTATACACTACGCACTACATAGTATACACTACACACTACATAGTATGCACTACATAGTATGCACTATGCACTACATAGTATACACTACGCACTACATAGTATGCACTACATAGTATACACTACGCACTACATAGTATACACTACACACTACATAGTATGCACTACATAGTATACACTACGCACTACATATTATACACTACATGGTATACACTACACACTACATGGTATGCACTACATAATATACACTATGCACTACATAGTATACACTACACACTACATGGGATGCACTACATGGTATACACTACACACTACATAGTATACAGTACATATTATGCACTACGCACTACATAGTATACACTATGCACTACATAGTATACACTACATAGTATACACTATGCACTACATAGTATACACTACATAGTATACACTATACACTACATAGTATACACTACATAGTATACACTACACACTACATAGTATACACTACACACTACATAATAGGAACTATATAGTATACGCTACACACTACATAGTATGCACTATACACTATATAGTATACGCTATAGACTACATAGAGCATTCAGAAAGTATTCAGACCCCTTGACTTTTTCACTGCTCGACTGAGGGACCTTACAGATAATTGTATGTGTGGGGTACAGAGATGAGGTAGTCCTGACAAAAATCATATTAAACATTAGTATTGCACACAGAGTGAGTCCATACAACTTATTATGTGACTTGTTAAGCACATTTTTTACTCAACTTATTTAGGCTTGACCTAACAAAGGGGTTGAATAGTTATTCTGCATGTCTAAGTCTCTGTGTGTCTCTGCGTGTCTAAGTCTCTGTGTGCCTCTGCGTGTCTAAGTGTCTCTAAGTGTCTAAGTGTCTCTGCGTGTCTAAGTGTCTCTGCGTGTCTAAGTCTCTGCGTGTCTAAGTGTCTCTGCGTGTCTCTGCGTGTCTAAGTCTCTGCGTGTCTAAGTCTCTGTGTGTCTAAGTGTCTCTGCGTGTCTAAGTGTCTAAGTGTCTCTGCGTGTCTAAGTGTCTCTGCGTGTCTAAGTGTCTCTGCGTGTCTAAGTGTCTCTGCGTGTCTAAGTCTCTGCGTGTCTAAGTGTCTCTGCGTGTCTCTGCGTGTCTAAGTGCCTCTGCGTGTCTAAGTGCCTCTGCGTGTCTAAGTGCCTCTGCGTGTCTAAGTGTCTAAGTGTCTCTGCGTGTAAGTGTCTAAGTGTCTCTGCGTGTAAGTGTCTAAGTGTCTCTGCGTGTCTAAGTGTCTAAGTGTCTCTGCGTGTCTAAGTGTCTCTGCGTGTCTAAGTGTCTCTGCGTGTCTAAGTGTCTCTGCGTGTCTAAGTGTCTCTGCGTGTCTCTGCGTGTCTAAGTGTCTCTGCGTGTCTAAGTGTCCCTGCGTGTCTAAGTGTCCCTGCGTGTCTAAGTGTCTCTGCGTGTCTCTGCGTGTCTCTGCGTGTCTAAGTGTCTCTGCGTGTCTAAGTGTCTCTGCGTGTCTAAGTGTCTCTGCGTGTCTAAGTGTCTCTGCGTGTCTAAGTGTCTCTGCGTGTCTAAGTGTCTCTGCGTGTCTAAGTGTCTCTGCGTGTCTAAGTGTCTAAGTGTCTCTGCGTGTCTAAGTGTCTCTGCGTGTCTAAGTGTCTCTGCGTGTCTAAGTGTCTCTGCGTGTCTAAGTGTCTCTGCGTGTCTAAGTGTCTCTGCGTGTCTAAGTGTCTCTGCGTGTCTAAGTGTCTCTGCGTGTCTAAGTGCCTCTGCGTGTCTAAGTGTCTCTGCGTGTCTAAGTGTCTAAGTGTCTCTGCGTGTCTAAGTGTCTCTGCGTGTCTAAGTGTCTAAGTGCCTCTGCGTGTCTAAGTGCCTCTGCGTGTCTAAGTGTCTCTGCGTGTCTAAGTGTCTCTGCGTGTCTAAGTGTCTCTGCGTGTCTAAGTGTCTCTGCGTGTCTCTGCGTGTCTAAGTGCCTCTGCGTGTCTAAGTGTCTAAGTGTCTCTGCGTGTCTAAGTGCCTCTGCGTGTCTAAGTGCCTCTGCGTGTCTAAGTGTCTCTGCGTGTCTAAGTGTCTAAGTGTCTCTGCGTGTCTAAGTGTCTCTGCGTGTCTAAGTGTCTCTGCGTGTCTAAGTGTCTCTGCGTGTCTAAGTGTCTCTGCGTGTCTAAGTGCCTCTGCGTGTCTAAGTGCCTCTGCGTGTCTAAGTGCCTCTGCGTGTCTAAGTGTCTCTGCGTGTCTAAGTGTCTCTGCGTGTCTAAGTCTCTGCGTGTCTCTGCGTGTCTCTGCGTGTCTAAGTGTCTAAGTGTCTCTGCGTGTCTAAGTGTCTCTGCGTGTCTAAGTGTCTCTGCGTGTCTAAGTGTCTCTGCGTGTCTAAGTGTCTCTGCGTGTCTAAGTGTCTCTGCGTGTCTAAGTGTCTCTGCGTCTCTGCGTGTCTAAGTGTCTCTGCGTGTCTAAGTGTCTCTGCGTGTCTAAGTGTCTCTGCGTGTCTAAGTGTCTCTGCGTGTCTAAGTGTCTAACTGCGTGTCTAAGTGTCTCTGCGTGTCTAAGTGCCTCTGCGTGTCTAAGTGCCTCTGCGTGTCTAAGTGCCTCTGCGTGTCTAAGTGCCTCTGCGTGTCTAAGTGCCTCTGCGTGTCTAAGTGTCTCTGCGTGTCTAAGTGTCTCTGCGTGTCTAAGTGTCTCTGCGTGTCTAAGTGTCTCTGCGTGTCTAAGTGTCTCTGCGTGTCTAAGTGTCTCTGCGTGTCTAAGTGTCTCTGCGTGTCTAAGTGTCTCTGCGTGTCTAAGTGTCTCTGCGTGTCTAAGTGTCTGTGTGTCTCTGCGTGTCTGCCTGTCTCTGCGTGTCTAAGTGTCTCTGCGTGTCTAAGTGTCTCTGCGTGTCTCTGCGTGTCTAAGTGTCTCTGCGTGTCTAAGTGTCTCTGCGTGTCTAAGTGTCTCTGCGTGTCTAAGTGTCTCTGCGTGTCTAAGTGTCTCTGCGTGTCTAAGTGTCTCTGCGTGTCTAAGTGTCTCTGCGTGTCTAAGTGTCTCTGCGTGTCTAAGTGTCTCTGCGTGTCTAAGTGTCTCTGCGTGTCTAAGTGTCTCTGCGTCTGGTCTCAGCAGATTCTCACTCACCACACGGACGCCCGCCACCGTTCGTCCACCGCGACGAAAGGGCCAGCAAGACCTACGAGCGTCTGCAGAAGAAGCTCAAGGAGCGGCAAGGAGGAGAGAGAGGAGGAGGAGGAGGAGGTGGTCAGATGAAGGACAGCCCCCCTCCCTCGCCACAGAAGAGTCGAAGCAGCCCCCCCTCCATGGACAGTATCTACAATGGGGTGGTTGGAGGAGGGAAGGGGCTGGAGGCTGAACTGGGACAGGGACAGACCAGCACCACCGCCAAGCAGACGGGCATGGAGAAAGAACCTGGAGGTAAGGAGGGCCAGTGGCCCGAGGGGTGGCTATTTAAGCTGAAGTAGGGGACCAGGAACATGGGCTGGGACAAGGGGCTGGGCGAAGGGGCAGTGGTGGATAAAGTACCCAATTGTAACACTTTTCTTGACACCCAGCGTCATAACGCATTGTCATGGTCATAATGTGTCATAACAGCTGACATAACCTGTCATAACACTGTCATGATACATACAATGCATTCGGAAAATATTCATACCCCTTGACGTTTTCCACATTTGTTACTTTACAGCCTTATTCTAAAATTGATTAAATTACATGTTTTCCTCATCAATCTACACACAATACCCCATAATGACAAAGCGAATACAGGTTTTTAGACATTTTTGCAAATTTATTACAAATAAAAAACAAAGTATTACGCAAGTATTTAGACCCTTTGCTACGAGACTCAAAATTGAGCTCAGGTGCTTCCTGTTTCCATTGATCATCCTTGAGATGTTTCTACAACTTGATTGGAGTCCGCCTGTGGTCAATTCAATTGATTGGACATGATTTGGAAAGACACACACCTGTCTATATAAGGTCCCACAGTAGACAGTGAATGTCAGAGCAAAGACCGGATTGCGTCGAAGCACAGATCTGGTGAAGGGTACCAAAAAATGCCTGCAGCATTGAAGGTCCCCAAGAACACAGTGGCCTCCATCATTCTTAAATGGAAGCTGTTTGGAACCACCAAGACTCTTCCTAGAACTTGCCGCCCGGCCAAACTGAGCAGTCGGGGGAGAAGGGCCTTGGTCAGGGAGGTGACCAAGAACCCAATGGTCACTCTGACAGAGCTCCAGAGTTCCTCTGTGGAGATGGAAGTACCTTCCAGAAGGACAACCATCTCTGCAGCACTCCACCAATCAGGCCTTTTATGGTAGAGTAATGCACTGTGTATATTTACACCTGTTGTGATATATATTGTGTTATTTTATGACTGATTATGACGCCTACATAAGAAGGGGAAAATATCCACAAAACCTACCACACAAGGAAATACATTCCATTACACCAGGTATTCCCAAACTGGCGGTACGAGCAATGCCGTCGAGGGTACGCCAAATAAAAATGTGATTCGTTATTTTTTTTAATGTTTTTTTTCTTTCTCGTATGAGTAGCCTCGTTTCACCACCAAAAATTAAATTAAACCATCTAGTGTTCAGTGAAATTACAACACAATGTCAAATACAGGAAGCCTAGTCAAATAATTAATATCCAATCACATTAACCGTTACTCTCGGGTGGAAATGAGAGTCCCTGAGAGGTCATTTTGGTCGTATTACTATTAGGCATATACATTATTAGGAGCGTAATTAATAATTATACGTTATTCGAAGTAGATTGAATAGAATCACTTTGATGCGTCGTTTACTTTTATATGAGATCCTTTCTAAACCGAACGCAATGTGTCAGTGAGTAACCAGATCACCAACACTCAGCTACGATGTTGGGATCCCCAGGGCAGATATCACCCCAGGGCAGATATCATCAACACTCAGCTACGATGTTGGGATCCCCCAGGGCAGATATCACCAACACTCAGCTATGCTGTTGGGATCCCCCAGGGCAGATATCACCTCAGGGCAGATATCACCAACACTCAGCTATGCTGTTGGGATCCCCCAGGGCAGATATCACCCCAGGGCAGATATCACCAACACTCAGCTACGCTGTTGGGATCCCCAGGGCAGATATCACCCCAGGGCAGATATCACCCCAGGGCAGATATCACCCCAGGGCAGATATCACCAACACTCAGCTACGCTGTTGGGATCCCCCAGGGCAGATATCACCCCAGGGCAGATATCACCCCAGGGCAGATATCACCCCAGGGCAGATATCACCAACACTCAGCTATTCTGTTGGGATCCCCCAGGGCTTTACCATTTTACCTCTCCTGTTTAGTCAGATCAAATAGCATGTGCTGAATAAAACAGGTAACACTGTAACAGATCTTACAGTGAAATGCTTGCTTACAAGCGCTTATTAATCAACAATTCAGTTTAAGAAAAAATAAGTGTTAAGTGAAAAATAGATAAGTAAAATAATGTAGGTAACAAATAATTCAAGAGCTGCAGTAAAATAACAGTAGAGAGACTATATACAGAGGGTACCGGTTAGTCGATGTAATGACTATGCATAGATAATAAACAGAGAGTAGCAGCAGCGTAAAAAAAGGGAGGTGGGGGTGCAGCAATGCAAATAGTTCGGGTAGCCATTTGGTTAGCTGTTCAGGAGTCTTATGGCTTGGGGGTAGAAGCTGTTTAGAAGTCTTTTGGAACTAGACTTGGCGCTCCGGTACCGCTTACCGTGCGGTAGCAGAGAGAAGAGTCTATGACTAGGGTGGCTGAAGTCTTTGACAATTTTTAGGGTCTTCCTCTGACACCGCCTGGTATAGAGGTCCTGGACGGCAGGAAGCTTGGCCCCAGTGATGTACTGGGCCGTACGCACTACCCTCTGTAGTGCCTTGCGGTCGGAGGCCGAGCAGTTGCCATACCAGGCAGTGATGCAACTAGTCAGGATGCAGGAGGTTATAAGGACCCATGCCAAATCTTTTCAGTCTCTTGAGGGGGAAATAGGCTTTGCCGTGCCCTCTTCACGACTGTCTTGGTGTGTTTGGACCATGATAGTTTGTTGGTGATGTCGACACCAAGGAACTTGAAGCTCTCAACCTGCTCCACTTCAGTCCCGTCGATGAGAATGGGGGTGTTTTTGGTCCTCCTTTTCCTGTAGTCCATGATCATCTCCTTTGTCTTGATCACATTGAGGGAGAGGTTGTTGTCCTGGCACCACACCGCCAGGTCTCCGACGACCTCCCTATAGGCTGTCTCATCATTGTCGGTGATCAGGCTTAGCACTGTTGTCATAGGCAAACGTAATGATGGTGTTGGAGTCGTGCCTGGCCGTTCAGTCATGAGTGAACAGGGAGTACAGGAGGGGACTGAGCACGCACCCCTGAGGGGCCCCTGTGTTGAGGATCAGCGTGGCGGATGTGTTGTTACCTACCCTTACCACCTGAAGGCGGCCCGTCAAGGATCCAGTTGCAGAGGGAGATGTTTAGCTCCAGGGTCCTTAGCTTAGTGATGAGCTTTGTGGGCACTATGGTGTTGAACGCTGAGCTGTAGTCAATGAATAACATTCTCACATAGTTGAAGTCGGAAGTTTACATCCACTTAGGTTGTAGTCATTGCTTTTCAACCACTCCACAAATTTCTTGTTAACAAACTATAGTTTTGGCAAGTCGGTTAGGACATCTACTTTGTGCATGACAAGTCATTTTACCAACAATTGTCTACAGACAGATTATTTCACTTACAATTCACTGTATCACAATTCCAGACGGTCAGAAGTTTACATACACTAAGTTGACTGTGCCTTTTAAACCGCTTGCTAAATTCCAGAAAATGATGTCATGGCTTTAGAAGCTTCTGATAGGCTAATTGACATAATTTGAGTCAATTGGAGGTGTACCTGTGGATGTATTTCAAGGCCTACCTTCAAACTCAGTGCCTCTTTGCTTGACATCATGGGAAAATCTAAAGAAATCAGCTAAGACCTCAGAAAATAATTTGTAGACCTCGACAAGTCTGGTTCATCCTTGGAAGCAATTTCCAAATGCCTGAAGGTACCACGCTCATCTGTACAAACAATAGTACGCAAGTATAAACACCATGGGACCACGCAGCCGTAATACCGCTCAGGAAGGAGACGCGTTCTGTCTCCTAGAGATGAACGTACTTTGGTGCGAAGAGTGCAAATCAATCCCAGAACAACAGCAAAGGACCTTGTGAAGATGCTGGAGGAAACCGGTACAAAAGTATCTATATCCACAGTTAAACGAGTCCTCGACTCGTTATCGACATAACCTGAAAGGCTGCTCAGCAAGGAAGAAGCCACTAATCGGTTTGCAACTGCACATGGGGACAAAGATCGTACTGGAGGAAAAGGGGGGATGCTTGCAAGAAGAAGAACACCATCCCAACCTTGAAGCACGGGGGTGGCAGCATCATGTTATGGGGGTGCTTTTCTGCAGGAGGGACTGGTGCACTTCACAAAATAGATGGCATCATGAGGGGAAATTATGTGGATATATTGAAGCAACATCTCAAGACGACAGTCAGGAAGTTAATGCTTGGTCGCAAATGGGTATTCCAAATGGACAATGACCCCAAGCATACTTCCAAAGTTGTGGCAAAATGGCTTAAGGACAACAAAGTCAAGGTATTGGAGTGGCCATCACAAAGCCCTGACCTCAATTCTATAGAAAATTTGTGGGCAGAACTGAAAACGTGTGTGCGATCAAGGAGGCCTACAAACCTGACTCAGTTACA
This sequence comes from Salvelinus alpinus, assembly GCF_045679555.1. Taxonomy (NCBI): domain Eukaryota; kingdom Metazoa; phylum Chordata; class Actinopteri; order Salmoniformes; family Salmonidae; genus Salvelinus; species Salvelinus alpinus. The sequence goes on from NC_092106.1 coordinate 51,249,681, forward strand.
CCAGCTCTGTCAGGAGGAATGGGCCAAAATTCACCCAACTTATAGTGGGAAGCTTATGGAAGGCTACCCGAAGCGATTGACCCAAGTTAAACAATTTAAAGGCAATGCTACCAAATACTAATTGAGTGTATGTAAACTTCTGACCCACTGGGAATGTGATGAAAGAAATAAAAGCTGAAATAAATAATTCTCTCTCTTATTCTGACATTTCACATTCTTAAAATAAAGTGGTGATCCTAACTGACCTAGGACAGGGAATTTTTACTAGGATTAAAAGTCAGGAATTGTGAAAAACTGAGTTTAAATGTATTTGGCTAAGGTGTATGTAAACTTCCGACTTCAAATGTAGGTGTTCCTTTTGTCCAGGTGTGAAAGAGCAGTGTGGAATGCAATAGAGATTGCATCATCTGTGGATCTGTTTGGGCGGTATGCAAATTGGAGTGGGTCCAAGGTTTCTGGGATGATGGTGTTGATGTGAACCATGACCAACCTTTCAAAGCACTTCATGGCTACTGATGTGAGTGCTACGGGTAGGTAGTCATTCATGCAGGTTACCTTAGCATTCTTGGGCAAAGGGACTATGGTGGTTTGCTTGAAACATGTTGGTATTTCAGACTCAGACAGGGGCAGGTTGAAAATGTCAGTGAGGACACTTGCCATTTGGTCAGCGCGTGCTTAGTGTACACGTCTTGGTAATCCGTCCGGCCCTGCGGCCTTGTGAATGTTGACCTGTTTAAGGTCTTACTCACATCGGCTACGGAGAGCGTGATCACACAGTCTGGAACAGCTGATGCTCTCATGCATGTTTCAGTGTTACTTGCCTCGAATCGTGTCACTGGGCAGCTCGAGGCTGTGCTTCCCTTTTGTAGTCTGTAATAGTTTGCAAGCCATGCCACATCCGACGAGCATCGGAGCCGGCGTAATACGATTCGATCATAGTCCTGTATTGACGATTTGCCTGTTTGATGGTTTGTCGGAGGGCGTAGCGAGATTTCTTATAAGCTTCCGGGTTAGAGTCCCGCTCCTTGAAAGCGACAGCTCTAGCCTTTAGCTCAGTGCGGATGTTGCCTATAGTCCATGGCTTCTGGTTGGGGTATGTACGTACAGTCACTGTGGGGACAACGTCATCAATGCACTTATTGATGAAGCCGGTGACTGAGGTGGTATACTCCTCAATGCCATCGGAAGAATCCCGGAACATATTCCAGTCTGTGCTAGCAAAACAGTCCTGTAGCTTAGTGTCATTTTAGCAGACTCTCTTATCCAGAGTGACTTAGCCATCTTAAAATGAATGCACTATGTGAGACAACCACATCACAGTCGCAGTAAGTACTATTTTTACCCTCAATAACAAAGTTATCATCTAAGTCAGTGCTAGTGGGTAGTGACTCTGTTGTCCTTGCATCATGGGGGATGCTGGTCCCACCGTCGGGGTGCCTGGACAGAGAAGAGTTTTGACTGTACATTAATGACCTGCCTGTTGCCCTGGGATTAACATACAGATGTATGATGAATCTGTGTTTTTTCTTTTTGTGCATAATAAGTTGCATAACTTGATATCGTAATTTCTTCTCTGTGTGTCTCCTTCTAGACATGGATGAAGAGGCCTTGCTCCTACAGGCCCTGTTGAACACTGTCAGTAAACCAGTGGTGAGTGTCTCTCTCTGTGTCTTGTCTTTCATATCATAGACTTTACATAACATAATATTTCAAATCAAGAGTTTATGACATGCGAAGGGTCGCAGATGTAATTGCAGGGTTGCGTTAAATTCCTCTGCTCGGAGCTTCAACAATGTAGGTCACGGAGAAGTGAATGAAACAATATTACAATAATAATAATAATAGTTATGATAGTAATAATAATACTAAGTGAAATAATATAATAATACTGGAGGGTGGTAGGCTGGGGGGGTAGCAGGATGGGGGGTAGCTGACGGGGGGGGTGGTAGCTGACTGGGGGGTGGTAGGATGGGGGGGGTGGCTGACTTGGGGGTGGTAGGATGGGGGGGTGGCTGACTTGGGGGTGGTAGGATGGGGGGGGTGGCTGACTTTGGGGGGTAGGATGGGGGGGTAGCTGTCTGGGGGGTGGTAGGATGGGGGGGGTAGCTGACTGGGGGGGTGGTAGCTGACTGGGGGGTGGTAGGATGGGGGGGGTGGCTGACTTGGGGGTGGTAGGATGGGGGGGTGGCTGACTTGGGGGGGTAGGATGGGGGGGGTAGGATGGGGGGGTAGCTGACTGGGGGATGGTAGAATGGGGGGGGGGTAGCTGACTGGGGGGTGGTAGGATGGGGGGGGTAGCTGACTTGGGGGTGGTAGGATGGGGGGGGGGGTAGCTGACTTGAGGGTGGTAGGATGGGGGTGTAGCTGACTTGGGGGTGGTAGGATGGGGGGGGGGGGTAGCTGACTTGGGGGTGGTAGGATGGGGGGGGGGGGGGTAGCTGACTGGGGGGGTGGTAGGATGGGGGGGGGGTGGCTGACTTGGGGGGGTAGGATGGGGGGGTAGCTGACTGGGGGATGGTAGGATGGGGGGGGGGTAGCTGACTGGGGGGTGGTAGGATGGGGGGGGGGTAGCTGACTGGGGGGTGGTAGGATGGGGGGGGGGGTAGCTGACTTGGGGGTGGTAGGATGGGGGGGGGTAGCTGACTTGAGGGTGGTAGGATGGGGGTGTAGCTGACTTGGGGGTGGTAGGATGGGGGGGGGTAGCTGACTTGGGGGTGGTAGGATGGGGGGGGGGTAGCTGACTGGGGGGGTGGTAGGATGGGGGGGGGGGTAGCTGACTGGGGGGGTGGTAGGATGGGGGGGGGGGTAGCTGACTGGGGGGGTGGTAGGATGGGGGGGGGGGTAGCTGACTGGGGGGGTGGTAGGATGGGGGGTCGCTGACTGGGGGCTGGTAGGATGGGGGGGGTAGCTGAATAAAGGAGACTGCCATAGTGCCTTGGGGAACAGAGTCTCTTATCAGCTTCCAACATCTGGTCTAAAGTGATGGGCTCTTCACAAAACCTCTTCAGGCGTCATTGAGACCTCCCTGTCTATTCTGTGGCCCCGTCTCAAAATGAACCCTATTCCCTACATCGTGCACTACTTTTGACCAACCCCCCCACACACCAAAAAAAACACAAATAAAAAAAGCCTCTCCCCCTCTCTCTCTCTCTCTCTCTCTCTCTCTCTCTCTCTCTCTCTCTCTCTCTCTCTCTCTCTCTCTCTCTCTCTCTCTCTCTCTCTCTCAAATTCAAATTCAAATTCAAATTCAAGCTGCTTTATAGGCATGAAAAACATCTCTCTCTCTCTCTCTCTCT
>NC_092106.1:51253076-51255576 GCF_045679555.1 Salvelinus alpinus
CTCTCTCTCTCTCTCTCTCTCTCTCTCTCTCTCTCTCTCTCTCTCTTTCTCTCTCTCTCTCTTTCTCTCTCTCTCTCTCTCTCTCTCTCTCTCTCTCTCTCTCTCTCTCTCTCTCTCTCTCTCAATTCAATTCAATTCAATTTCAATTCAAGGGGCTTTATTGGCATGGGAAACATGTGTTAACATTGCCAAAGCAAGTGAGGTAGGTAATATACAAAAGTCAAATAAACAATAAAAATGAACAGTAAACATTACACATACAGAAGTTTCAAAACAATAAAGACATTACAAATGTCATATTATATATATGCAGTGTTGTAACAATGTACAAATGGTTAAAGCACACAAGTTAAAATAAATAAACATAAATATGGGTTGTATTTACAGTGGTGTTTGTTCTTCACTGGTTGCCCTTTTCTTGTGGCAACAGGTCACAAATCTTGCTGCTGTGATGGCACACTGTGGAATTTCACCCAGTAGATATGGGAGTTTATCAAAATTGGATTTGTTTTCGAATTCTTTGTGGATCTGTGTAATCTGAGGGAAATATGTCTCTCTAATATGGTCATACATTGGGCAGGAGGTTAGGAAGTGCAGCTCAGTTTCCACCTCATTTTGTGGGCAGTGTGCACATAGCCTGTCTTCTCTTGAGAGCCATGTCTGCCTACGGCGGCCTTTCTCAATAGCAAGGCTATGCTCACTGAGTCTGTACATAGTCAAAGCTTTCCTTAAGTTTGGGTCAGTCACAGTGGTCAGGTATTCTGCCACTGTGTACTCTCTGTTTAGGGCCAAATAGCATTCTAGTTTGCTCTGTTTTTTTGTTAATTCTTTCCAATGTGTCAAGTAATTATCTTTTTGTTTTCTCATGATTTGGTTGGGTCTAATTGTGCTGTTGTCCTGGGGCTCTGTGGGGTGTGTTTGTGTTTGTGAACAGAGCCCTAGGACCAGCTTGCTTAGGGGACTCTTCTCCGGGTTCATCTCTCTGTAGGTGATGGCTTTGTTATGGAAGGTTTGGGAATCGCTTCCTTTTAGGTGGTTGTAGAATTTAACGGCTCTTTTCTGGATTTTGATAATTAGTGGGTATCGGCCTAATTCTGCTCTGCATGCATTATTTGGTGTTCTACGTTGTACACGGAGGATATTTTTGCAGAATTCTGCATGCAGAGTCTCAATTTGGTGTTTGTCCCATTTTGTGAAATCTTGGTTGGTGAGCGGACCCCAGACCTCACAACCATAAAGGGCAATGGGCTCTATGACTGATTCAAGTATTTTTAGCCAGATCCTAATTGGTATGTTGAAATTTATGTTCCTTTTGATGGCATAGAAGGCCCTTCTTGCCTTGTCTCTCAGATCGTTCACAGCTTTGTGGAAGTTACCTGTGGTGCTGATGTTTAGGCCGAGGTATGTATAGTTTTTTGTGTGCTCTAGGGCAACGGTGTCTAGATGGAATTTGTGGTCCTGGTGACTGGACCTTTTTTGGAACACCATTATTTTGGTCTTACTGAGATTTACTGTCAGGGCCCAGGTCTGACAGAATCTGTGCAGAAGATCTAGGTGCTGCTGTAGGCCCTCCTTGGTTGGTGACAGAAGCACCAGATCATCAGCAAACAGTAGACATTTGACTTCGGATTCTAGTAGGGTGAGACCGGGTGCTGCAGACTGTTCTAGTGCCCGCGCCAATTCGTTGATATATATGTTGAAGAGGGTGGGGCTTAAGCTGCATCCCTGTCTCACCCCACGACCCTGTGTGAAGAAATGTGTGTGTTTTTTGCCAATTTTAACCGCACACTTGTTGTTTGTGTACATGGATTTTATAATGTCGTATGTTTTACCCCCAACACCACTTTCCATCAATTTGTATAGCAGACCCTCATGCCAAATTGAGTCGAAGGCTTTTTTGAAATCAACAAAGCATGAGAAGACTTTGCCTTTGTTTTGGTTTGTTTGGTTGTCAATTAGGGTGTGTAGGGTGAATACATGGTCTGTTGTACGGTAATTTGGTAAAAAGCCAATTTGACATTTGCTCAGTACATTGTTTTCATTGAGGAAATGTACGAGTCTGCTGTTAATGATAATGCAGAGTATTTTCCCAAGGTTACTGTTGACGCATATTCCACGGTAGTTATTGGGGTCAAATTTGTCTCCACTTTTGTGGATTGGGGTGATCAGTCCTTGGTTCCAAATATTGGGGAAGATGCCAGAGCTAAGGACGATGTTAAAGAGTTTTAGTATAGCCAATTGGAATTTGTTGTCTGTATATTTGATCATTTCATTAAGGATACCATCAACACCACAGGCCTTTTTGGGTTTGAGGGTTTTTATTTTGTCCTGTAACTCATTCAAGGTAATTGGAGAATCCAATGGGTTCTGGTAGTCTTTAATAGTTGATTCTAGGATTTGTATTTGATCATGTATATGTTTTTGTTCTTTATTCTTTGTTATAGAGCCAAAAAGATTGGAGAAGTGGTTTACCCATACATCTCCATTTTGGATAGATAAT
>NC_092106.1:51260576-51305576 GCF_045679555.1 Salvelinus alpinus
CCCTACTATCTCTACTGGCCCTACTATCTCTACTAGCCCTACTATCGCTACTAGCCCTACTATCTACCAACCCTACTCTCTCTACTAGCCCTACTATCGCTACTAGCCCTACTATCTACTATCTCTACCAACCCTTCTATCTCTACTCTCTACCAACCCTACTATCTCTACTAGCCCTACTATCTATACCAACCCTACTCTCTACCAACCCTACTATCTCTACTCTCTACCAACCCTACTATCTCTACCAACCCTACTATCTCTACTGGCCCTACTATCTCTACTAGCCCTACTATCGCTACTAGCCCTACTATCTACCAACCCTACTCTCTCTACTAGCCCTACTATCGCTACTAGCCCTACTATCTACTATCTCTACCAACCCTTCTATCTATACCAACCCTACTATCTCTACCAGCCTTACTGTCTCTACTAGCCCTACTATCTCTACCAACCCTACTATCTCTACCAACCCTACTATCTCTACCAACCCTACTATCTCTACCAACCCTACTGTCTCTACTAGCCCTACTATCTCTACCAACCCTACTGTCTCTACTAGCCCTACTAGCTCTACTTTGTACTCCCTGACCAAGGCTATGCAGAAAATATTGAATATGTCATACCAATAAATGGTTTTGAATTATATGAAGAGTTCCTTAGTTCTCTTTGTTTTGCTTTTGGTGGTTGCTGTGGATTTGCTCTGTAAAAGAGTTTAATGCAGTAGAGTTTCACCCTTTCCTTTTGTTTTAATCAGTTTGCTGATAATCTGTTCATTTTTTCTTCTAACGGACTTACGCTAATTAGTAGTGTGCAACAGATACATGTTTCTCTCGTCCTGAACCTCCGCTGATTCCGTCTTGTGTAACCCTCCAGGTGACAGACATCCAGGCCAGAGGGGCAGTGTTGAGCTGGGTGGCCCCCAGCAGGGCAGAGGGAGAGGGGGTCAGCCCCTCCCTGGAGCCTCTCAGTTACGATGTGTCCATCTCCTACAGCGGCAAGGACGGGAAGTACACCAGCATGTACAGGTAGGTAGGGATGGACGTGTGGCTGCGTGTTTGTGCGTCACCCTTGGCTATCCTGCATGCCAATGGACTGTGGTTCCCTACTGAAATGAACCCAACATAATGTGTACTAAATGTCTCCTCTGTTTTCTCTGATGGTGGTTGTGTCTCTCCTCTCCTGTTCCAGTGGTGAACAACTAAGTGTAACTTTAGAAGACCTGAGGCCAGCAACAGACTACCACGTCAGGTTGGTACAACTACTGTTCAGGGCCCCTCTGTGTGCTCTAGTCAACCATACAGCTGTCTGTCTGTGTGCTCTAATCAACCATACAGCTGTCTGTGCTCTAATCAACCATACAGCTGTCTGTCTGTGTGCTCTAATCAACCATACAGCTGTCTGTGTGCTCTAATCAACCATACAGCTGTCTGTCTGTGTGCTCTAATCAACCATACAGCTGTCTGTGCTCTAATCAACCATACAGCTGTCTGTGTGCTCTAATCAACCATACAGCTGTCTCTGTGTGCTCTAATCAACCATACAGCTGTCTCTGTGTGCTCTAATCAACCATACAGCTGTCTGTGTGCTCTAATCAACCATACAGCTGTCTGTCTGTGTGCTCTAATCAACCATACAGCTGTCTCTGTGTGCTCTAATCAACCATACAGCTGTCTCTGTGTGCTCTAATCAACCATACAGCTGTCTCTGTGTGCTCTAATCAACCATACAGCTGTCTCTGTGTGCTCTAATCAACCATACAGCTGTCTGTCTGTGTGCTCTAATCAACCATACAGCTGTCTGTCTGTGTGCTCTAATCAACCATACAGCTGTCTGTCTGTGTGCTCTAATCAACCATACAGCTGTCTGTCTGTGTGCTCTAATCAACCATACAGCTGTCTGTCTGTGTGCTCTAATCAACCATACAGCTGTCTGTCTGTGTGCTCTAATCAACCATACAGCTGTCTGTCTGTGTGCTCTAATCAACCATACAGCTGTCTGTCTGTGTGCTCTAATCAACCATACAGCTGTCTGTTCAAAATGTCTCTTGTCAAAAGTAGTGCACTCTGTCTCTCTTTCCAGGGTCCTGGCTGTGTGTACAGGGCAGTGTTTACGCGGCAGTCCGTCGGAGGCAGTAGCCTTCACCACTCGGAGCTGCGAACCAGACCCCCCCTGCCCCCCCAGAAAGGCCAGTGGCTCCAAGAGCAGCACCCTTGTCCTCCAGTGGAAGGTACTGTAGCTGTTGTAGAGCCTATTCATGTTTTTTACCTCGCAGCCCGTTGAAAAAACAATATGCTGTAACTGTTGTGGGTTCAACAGCTCAGTGGATGCTAGCTACCAGCCCATTAAAAAAACAATATCCTGTAACTGTTGTGGGTTCAACAGCTCAGTGGATGCTAGCTACCAGCCCATTGAAAAAACAATATGTTGTAACTGTTGTGGTTTCAACAGCTCAGTGGATGCTAGCTACCAGCCCATTAAAAAAACAATATGTTGTAACTGTTGTGGTTTCAACAGCTCAGTGGATGCTAGCTACCAGCCCATTAAAAAAACAATATCCTGTAACTGTTGTGGTTTCAACAGCTCAGTGGATGCTAGCTACCAGCCCATTAAAAAAACAATATGCTGTAACTGTTGTGGTTTCAACAGCGCAGTGGATGCTAGCTACCAGCCCATTGAAAAAACAATATGTTGTAACTGTTGTGGTTTCAACAGCACTGTGGATGCTAGCTACCAGCCCATTAAAAAACAATATGCTGTAACTGTTGTGGTTTCAACAGCACTGTGGATGCTAGCTACCAGCCCATTAAAAAACAATATGCTGTAACTGTTGTGGTTTCAACAGCTCAGTGGATGCTAGCTACCAGCCCATTAAAAAAACAATATGCTATAACTGTTGTGTAACTGTTGTGGTTTCAACAGCTCAGTGGATGCTAGCTACCAGCCCATTAAAAAACAATATGCTGTAACTGTTGTGGTTTCAACAGCTCAGTGGATGCTAGCTACCAGCCCATTAAAAAAACAATATGCTGTAACTGTTGTGGTTTCAACAGCTCAGTGGATGCTAGCTACCAGCCCATTAAAAAAACAACATGCTGTAACTGTTGTGGGTTCAACAGCACAGTGGATGCTAGCTACCAGCACATTAAAAAAACAATATGCTGTAACTGTTGTGGTTTCAACAGCTCAGTGGATGCTAGCTACCAGCCCATTAAAAAAACAATATGCTGTAACTGTTGTGGTTTCAACAGCGCAGTGGATGCTAGCTACCAGCCCATTAAAAAAACAATATGCTATAACTGTTGTGGGTTCAACAGCTCAGTGGATGCTAGCTACCAGCCCATTAAAAAAACAATATGCTATAACTGTTGTGGGTTCAACAGCTCAGTGGATGCTAGCTACCAGCCCATTAAAAAAACAATATGCTGTAACTGTTGTGGTTTCAACAGCGCAGTGGATGCTAGCTACCAGCCCATTAAAAAAACAATATGCTGTAACTGTTGTGGTTTCAACAGCTCAGTGGATGCTAGCTACCAGCCCATTAAAAAAACAAAATGCTGTAACTGTTGTGGTTTCAACAGCGCAGTGGATGCTAGCTACCAGCCCATTAAAAAAACAATATGCTGTAACTGTTGTGGTTTCAACAGCGCAGTGGATGCTAGCTACCAGCCCATTAAAAAAACAATATGCTGTAACTGTTGTGGTTTCAACAGCGCAGTGGATGCTAGCTACCAGCCCATTAAAAAAACAATATGCTGTAACTGTTGTGGTTTCAACAGCTCAGTGGATGCTAGCTACCAGCACATTAAAAAAACAAAATGCTGTAACTGTTGTGGTTTCAACAGCGCAGTGGATGCTAGCTACCAGCCAAGCTCAAAAAAAATTGCATTTGTTTTGTATGATATTGTGTACTTTGTCTGATTCCTGTTAGTTTGGCCATTGTGTTTAGTGAAGTGTGTGTTTACCACTGGGCCTGGAATGAATGGGATGTTATTGAGAGTAATCAAGATGTCTTCCTTTCACAGGCCCCATGTGACAACGGCTCCAAAATCCAAAACTACACGCTCCAGTGGGACGAGGGGAAGGGGACCGGGGGGTATGAGCAGTGTTACTATGGACCCCAGAAGCAGTATCGGGTCACCAAGCTCTCTCCAGCGTCAAGATACTCTTTCCGCCTCGCAGCCAAAAACGACATGGGTGTAAGGTACGTGGCTAACTCGACGCTATTTTCTCCTGGACACAGTGATGACAGCCACACGCCGCCTCTGCGGGCCACACGCCGTCTCTGCGGGCCACACGCCGTCTCTGCGGGCCACACGCCGTCTCTGCGGGCCACACGCCGTCTCTGCGGGCCACACGCCGTCTCTACGGGCCACACGCCGTCTCTGCGGGCCACACGCCGTCTCTGCGGGCCACACGCCGTCTCTGCGGGCCACACGCCGTCTCTACGGGCCACACGCCGTCTCTACGGGCCACACGCCGTCTCTGCGGGCCACACGCCGTCTCTGCGGGCCACACGCCGTCTCTACGGGCCACACGCCGTCTCTGCGGGCCACACGCCGTCTCTGCGGGCCACACGCCGTCTCTGCGGGCCACACGCCGTCTCTACGGGCCACACGCCGTCTCTACGGGCCACACGCCGTCTCTGCGGGCCACACGCCGTCTCTGCGGGCCACACGCCGTCTCTGCGGGCCACACGCCGTCTCTACGGGCCACACGCCGTCTCTGCGGGCCACACGCCGTCTCTACGGGCCACACGCCGTCTCTACGGGCCACACGCCGTCTCTGCGGGCCACACGCCGTCTCTGCGGGCCACACGCCGTCTCTGCGGGCCACACGCCGTCTCTACGGGCCACACGCCGTCTCTACGGGCCACACGCCGTCTCTGCGGGCCACACGCCGTCTCTGCGGGCCACACGCCGTCTCTGCGGGCCACACGCCGTCTCTACGGGCCACACGCCGTCTCTACGGGCCACACGCCGTCTCTACGGGCCACACGCCGTCTCTGCGGGCCACACGCCGTCTCTACGGGCCACACGCCGTCTCTGCGGGCCACACGCCGTCTCTACGGGCCACACGCCGTCTCTACGGGCCACACGCCGTCTCTGCGGGCCACACGCCGTCTCTACGGGCCACACGCCGTCTCTGCGGGCCACACGCCGTCTCTACGGGCCACACGCCGTCTCTACGGGCCACACGCCGTCTCTGCGGGCCACACGCCGTCTCTGCGGGCCACACGCCGTCTCTACGGGCCACACGCCGTCTCTGCGGGCCACACGCCGTCTCTACGGGCCACACGCCGTCTCTGCGGGCCACACGCCGTCTCTGCGGGCCACACGCCGTCTCTACGGGCCACACGCCGTCTCTACGGGCCACACGCCGTCTCTGCGGGCCACACGCCGTCTCTACGGGCCACACGCCGTCTCTGCGGGCCACACGCCGTCTCTGCGGGCCACACGCCGTCTCTGCGGGCCACACGCCGTCTCTGCGGGCCACACGCCGTCTCTACGGCAGTCTCCGTGTAGTCTCTCCTTGGCTTGTTTTGTTAACGGCCCTGTAATATTTAGATTTGAGTACTTTCTGTTTTGAGTCTACATTTCAGTTCTGTGCACAACACAGAACTATTAGTCTTTAAATTTCTCCTCCTACCTGTCCTCCTCTCTCCTCCCCTCTCCTCTCCTCCCCTTTCCTTCTCTCTCTCCTTCTCTCCTTCTCTCCTTCTCTCTCCTCCCCTCTCTCCTCCCCTCTCCCCTCTCTCCTCCCCTCTCCCCTCTCTCCTCCCCTTTCCTTCTCTCTCCTCTCTCCTCCCTTCTCCTCTCTCCTCCCTTCTCCTCTCCCCTCTCTCCTCCCTTCTCCTCTCCCCTCTCTCCTCCCCTCTCTTCCGCTCCCTTCTCTCCTCCCTCCTCCCCTCTCCTCTCCCCTCTCTCCTCCCTTCTCCTCTCCCCTCTCTCCTCCCCTCTTCCGCTCCCTTCTCTCCTCCCTCCCCTCTCTCCAAACGACTCTCACCCCCCCTCTTTTGTGTTTTCCTTCCTCTCTGTTAGTGAGTTCTCTGAGACAGTGAACCTGTATACCTCGTGCAGCGTACCCTCCCCCCCCCTCCCTCCAGAGCTGGTGAAGGCAGGGGTGACCTGGTTGTGTCTGACCTGGCAGAGACCCTCCACTTCCCCCAAGGAGGATGACATCTTCTACAGCCTGGAGATGGATGAGGACGAGGTACGGGTCAGTCACATGACATTACATACTGATGAGGATGATGTACTGGTCGGTCAGTCATATGACATTACATACTGATGAGGACGAGGTACGGGTCAGTCATATGACATTACATACTGATGAGGACGAGGTACGGGTCGGTCATATGACATTACATACTGATGAGGACGATGTACGGGTCAGTCAGTCATATGACATTACATACTGATGAGGACGAGGTACGGGTCGGTCATATGACATTACATACTGATGAGGACGAGGTACGGGTCAGTCATATGACATTACATTTATTTATTTATTTTATTTATCCGTTATTTTACCAGGTAAGTTGACTGAGAACACGTTCTCATTTGCAGCAACGACCTGGGGAATAGTTACAGGGGAGAGGAGGGGGATGAATGAGCCAATTGTAAACTGGGGATTATTAGGTGACCGTGATGGTTGAAGGCCAGATTGGGAATTTAGCCAGGACACCGGGGTTAACACCCCTACTCTTACGATAAGTGCCATGGGATCTTTAATGACCTCAGAGAGTCAGGACACCCGTTTAACGTCCCATCCGAAAGACGGCACCCTACACAGAGCAGTGTCCCCAATCACTGCCCTGGGGCATTGGGATCTTTGTTTAGACCAGAGGAAAGAGCACCCCCTACTGGCCCTCCAACACCACTTCCAGCAGCATCTGGTCTCCCATCCAATTCAATTCAATTTTATTTTATATAGCCCTTCGTACATCAGCTAATATCTCGAAGTGCTGTACAGACACCCAGCCTAAAACCCCAAACAGCTAGTAATGCAGGTGTAGAAGCACGGTGGCTAGGAAAAACTCCCTAGAAAGGCCAAAACCTAGGAAGAAACCTAGAGAGGAACCAGGCTATGAGGGGTGGCCAGTCCTCTTCTGGCTGTGCCGGGTGGAGATTATAACAGAACTATGCCAAGATGTTCAAAAATGTTCATAAGTGACAAGCATGGTCAAATAATAATCATGAATAATTTTCAGTTGGCTTTTCATAGCCGATCATCAAGAGTTGAAAAACAACAGGTCTGGGACAGGTGGCGGTTCCATAACCGCAGGCAGAACAGCTGAAACTGGAATAGCAGCAAGGCCAGGCGGACTGGGGACAGCAAGGAGTCACCACGGGCGGCAGTCCCGACGCATGGTCCTAGGGCCCAGGTCCTCCGAGAGAAAGAAAGAGAGAAGGAGAAAATTAGAGAGAGCCAAGATTTTCAAAATGTTCATAAATGACAAGCATGGTCAAATAATAATCAGGAATAAATCTGTTGGCTTTTCATAGCCGATCATTAAGAGTTGAAAACAGCAGGTCTGGGACAGGTAGGGGTTCCATAACCGCAGGCAGAACAGTTGAAACTGGAATAGCAGCAAGGCCAGGCGGACTGGGGACAGCAAGGAGTCACCACGGCCGGTAGTCCCGACGTATGGTCCTAGGGCTCAGGTCCTCCGAGAGAAAGAAAGAGAGAAGGAGAAAATTAGAGAGCGCCAAGATTTTCAAAATGTTCATAAATGACAAGCATGGTCAAATAATAATCAGGAATAAATCTCAGTTGGCTTTTCATAGCCGATCATTAAGAGTTGAAAACAGCAGGTCTGGGACAGGTAGGGGTTCCGTAACCGCAGGCAGAACAGTTGAAACTGGAATAGCAGCAAGGCCAGGCGGACTGGGGACAGCAAGGTGTCATCATGCCCGGTAGTCCTGACATATGGTCCTAGGGCTCAGGTTCTCAGAGAGAAAGAGAGAACGAAAGAATTAGAGAGAGCATACTTAAATTCACACAGGACACTGGATAAGACAGGAGAAGTACTCCAGGTAACCAACTGACCCTAGCCCCCCGACACATAAACTACTGCAGCATAAATACTGGAGGCTGAGACAGGAGCGGTCAGGAGACACTGTGGCCCCATCCGAAGAAACCCCCGGACAGGGCCAAACAGGAAGGATATAACCCCACCCACTTTGCCAAAGCACCACTAGAGGGAAATCCTCAACCACCAACATTACAATCCGGAGACAAGGCCGAGTATAACCCACAAAGGTCTCCACCACAGCACAAACCAAGGGGGGGCGCCAACCCAGACAGGAAGATCACGTCAGTAACTCAACCCACTCAAGTGACGCACCCCTCCTAGGGACGGCATGAAAGAGCACCAGCAAGCCAGTGACTCAGCCCCTGTAACAGGGTTAGAGGCAGAGAATCCCAGTGGAGAGAGGGGAACCGGCCTGGCAGAGACAGCAAGGGCGGTTCGTTGCTCCAGAGCCTTTCCGTTCACCTTCACACTCCTGGGCCAGACTACACTCAACCATATGACCTACTGAAGAGATAAGTCTTCAGTAAAGACTTAAAGGTTGAGACCGAGTCTGCGTCTCTCACATGGGTAGGCAGACTGTTCCATAAAAATGGAGATCTATAGGAGAAAGCCCTGCCTCCCGCTGTTTGCTTAGAAATTCTAGGGACAATTAGGAGGCCTGCGTCTTGTGACCGTAGCGTACGTATTGGTATGTACGGCAGGACCAACTCGGAAAGATAGGTAGGAGCAAGCCCATGTAACGCTTTATAGGTTAACAGTAAAACCTTGAAATCAGCCCTTGCCTTAACAGGAAGCCAGTGTAGGGAAGCTAGCACTGGAGTAATGTGATCAAATTTCTTGGTTCTAGTCAGGATTCTAGCAGCCGTATTTAGCACTAACTGAAGTTTATTTAGTGCTTTATCCGGGTAGCCGGAAAGTAGAGCATTGCAGTAGTCTAACCTAGAAGTAACAAATGCATGGATTAATTTTTCTGCATCATTTTTGGACAGAAAATTTCTGATTTTTGCAATGTTACGTAGATGGAAAAAAGCTGTCCTTGAAACAGTCTTGATGTGTTCGTCAAAAGAGAGATCAGGGTCAAGAGTAACGCCGAGGTCCTTCACAGTTTTATTTGAGACGACTTTACAACCATCAAGATGAATTGTCAGATTTAACAGAAGATCTCTTTGTTTCTTGGGACCTAGAACAAGCATCTCTGTTTTGTCCGAGTTTAAAAGTAGAAAGTTGTCAGCCATCCACTTCCTTATGTCTGAAACACAGGCTTCTAGCGAGGGCAATTTTGGGGCTTCACCATGTTTCATTGAAATGTACAGCTGTGTGTCATCCGCATAGCAGTGAAAGTTAACATTATGTTTTCGAATAACATCCCCAAGAGGTAAAATATATAGTGAAAACAATAGTGGTCCTAAAACGGAACCTTGAGGAACACCGAAATGTACAGTTGATTTGTCAGAGGACAGACCATTCACAGAGACAAACTGATATCTTTCCGACAGGTAAGATCTAAACCAGGCCAGAACTTGTCCGTGTAGACCAATTTGGGTTTCCAGTCTCTCCAAAAGAATATGGTGATCGATGGTGTCAAAGGCAGCACTAAGGTCTAGTAGCACGAGGACAGATGCAGAGCCTCGGTCTGACGCCATTAAAAGGTCATTTACCACCTTCACAAGTGCAGTCTCAGTGCTATGATGGGGTCTAAAACCAGACTGAAGCATTTCGTATACATTGTTTGTCTTCAGAAAGGCAGTGAGTTGCTGCGCAACAGCTTTTTCTAAAATTTTTGAGAGGAATGGAAGATTCGATATAGGCCGATAGTTTTTTATATTTTCCGGGTCAAGGTTTGGCTTTTTCAAGAGAGGCTTTATCACTGCCACTTTTAGTCAGTCTGGTACACATCCGGTGGATAGAGAGCTGTTTATTATGTTCAACATAGGAGGGCCAAGCACAGGAAGCAGCTCCTTCAGCAGTTTAGTAGGAATAGGATCCAGTATGCAGCTTGAAGGTTTAGAGGCCATGATTATTTTCATCATTGTGTCAAGAGATATAGTACTAAAACACTTAAGTGTCTCTCCCGATCCCAGGCCCTCGCAGAGCTGTGCGGATCCAGGACAGCTAAGCCCTGGAGGAATACGCAGATTCAAAGAGGAGTCCGTAATTTGCTTTCTAATGGTCATGATCTTTTCCTCAAAGAAGTTCATGAATTTATTACTGCTGAAGTGAAAGCCATCCTCTCTTGGGGAATGCTGCTTTTTAGTTAGTTTCGCAACAGTATCAAAAAGAAATTTTGGATTGTTCTTATTTTCCTCGATTAAGTTGGAAAAGTAGGATGATCGAGCAGCAGTGAGGGCTCTTCGGTACTGCACGGTACTGTCTTTCCAAGCTAGTCGGAAGACTTCCAGTTTGGTGTGGCGCCATTTCCGTTCCAATTTCCTGGAAGCTTGCTTCAAAGCTCGGGTATTTTCTGTATACCAGGGAGCTAGTTTCTTATGACAAATGTTTTTCGTTTTTAGGGGTGCAACTGCATCTAGGGTATTGCGCAAGGTTAAATTGAGTTCCTCAGTTAGGTGGTTAACTGATTTTTGTCCTCTGATGTCCTTGGGTAGGCAGAAGGAGTCTGGAAGGGCATCAAGGAATTTTTGTGTTGTCTGAGAATTTATAGCACGACTTTTGATGCTCCTTGGTTGGGGTCTGAGCAGATTATTTGTTGCGATTGCAAACGTAATAAAATGGTGGTCCGATAGTCCAGGATTATGTGGAAAAACATTAAGATCTACAACATTTATTCCATGGGACAAAACTAGGTCCAGAGTATGACTGTGGCAGTGAGTAGGTCCAGAGACATGTTGGACAAAACCCACTGAGTCGATGATGGCTCCGAAAGACTTTTGGAGTGGGTCTGTGGACTTCTCCATGTGAATATTAAAATCACCAAAAATTAGAATATGATCTGCTATGACTACAAGGTCTGATAGGAATTCAGGAAACTCAGAGAGGAACGCTGTATATGGCCCAGGAGGCCTGTAAACAGTAGCTATAAAAAGTGATTGAGTAGGCTG
The DNA here is from genome assembly GCF_045679555.1 of Salvelinus alpinus. Lineage (NCBI taxonomy): Eukaryota > Metazoa > Chordata > Actinopteri > Salmoniformes > Salmonidae > Salvelinus > Salvelinus alpinus. The sequence continues at coordinate 51,271,671 of NC_092106.1, forward strand.
CATAGATTTCATGACTAGAAGCTCAAAAGACGAAAACGCCATTTTTTTTTTTGTAAATTGAAATTTGCTATCGTAAATGTTAGCAACACCTCCGCCTTTGCGGGATGCACGGGGGATATGGTCACTAGTGTAACCAGGAGGTGAGGCCTCATTTAACACAGTAAATTCATCAGGCTTAAGCCATGTTTCAGTCAGGCCAATCACATCAAGATTATGATCAGTGATTAGTTCATTGACTATGACTGCCTTTGAAGTGAGGGATCTAACATTAAGTAACCCTATTTTGAGATGTGAGGTATCACGATCTCTTTCAATAATGGCAGGAATGGAGGAGGTCTTTATCCTAATAAGATTGCTAAGGCGAACACCGCCATGTTTAGTTTTGCCCAACCTAGGTCGAGGCACAGACACAGTCTCAATGGGTATGGCTGAGCTGACTACACTGACTGTGCTATTGGCAGACTCCACTAAGCTGGCAGGTTGGCTAACAGCCTGCTGCCTGGCCTGCACCCTATTTCATTGTGGGGCTAGAGGAGTTAGAGCCCTATCTATGTTGGTAGATAAGATGAGAGCACCCCTCCAGCTAGGATGGAGTCCGTCACTCCTCAGCAGGTCAGGCTTGGTCCTGTTTGTGGGTGAGTCCCAGAAAGAGGGCCAATTATCTACAAATTCTATCTTTTGGGAGGGGCAGAAAACAGTTTTCAACCAGCGATTGAGTGCTGAGACTCTGCTGTAGAGCTCGTCACTCCCCCTAACTGGGAGGGGGCCAGAGACAATTACTCGATGCCGACACATCTTTCTAGCTGATTTACACGCTGAAGCTATGTTGCACTTGGTGACCTCTGACTGTTTCATCCTAACATCGTTGGTGCCGACGTGGATAACAATATCTCTATACTCTCTACACTCGCCAGATTTAGCTTTAGCCAGCACCATCTTTAGATTAGCCTTAACGTCGGTAGCCCTGCCCCCTGGTAAACAGTGTATGATCGCTGGGTGATTCGCTTTAAGTCTAATACTGCGGGTAATGGAGTCGCCAATGACTAGGGTTTTCAATTTGTCAGAGCTAATGGTGGGAGCCTTCGGCGTCTCAGACCCCGTAACGGGAGGAGTAGAGACAAGAGAAAACTCAGACTCAGACTCCGACTCGCTACATAATGGGGAGAACCGGTTGAAAGTTTCTGTCGGCTGAATGAGCGACACCGGTTGAGCATTCCAACAGCATTTCCCTCCAGAAGCCATGAGAAAGTTGTCCGGCTGCGGGGACTGTGCGGGGGGATTTATACTAACGTTACTATCTGTACTTACTGGTGGCACAGACGCTGTTTCTTCCTTTCCTACACTGAAATTACCCTTGCCTAACGATTGCGTCTGAAGCTGGGCTTGTAGCACAGCTATTCTCGCCGTAAGGCGATCGTTCTCCTGTATATTATGAGTACAGCGACTGCAATTAAAAGACATCATGTTAATGTTAGTACTTAGCTTCGGCTGTTGAAGGTGTTGACGAACCATGTCCAGATAAAGCGTCCGGAGTGAAAAAGTTGAATGAGGGAAGAAAGTTGCGATGGAAAAACTAAAAATATAAACGGTAATTAAAAACAAAACAAAAAAACCGTAAAGTTGTCAGCTAGCAAAGTAAAGTAAAGTTGGCAGCAAAACGCACAGCAACACGTCTGCAGACTCAACAGGTAGTGACGCACAAAATCTGATGAGGACGAGGTACGGGTCAGTCATATGACATTACATACTGATGAGGACGAGGTACGGGTCAGTCAGTCATATGACATTACATACCGATGAGGACGAGGTACAGGGACTGACCAGGACCAACCCTGCTTAGCTTCAGAAGCAAGCCAGCAGTGGTATGCAGGGTGGTATGCTGCTGGCTACATACTGATGAGGATGAGGTACGGGTCAGTTATATGACATTACATACTGATGAGGACGAGGTACGGGTCGGTCATATGACATTACATACTGATGAGGACGATGTACGGGTCAGTCATATGACATTACATACTGATGAGGACGAGGTACGGGTCAGTCATATGACATTACATACTGATGAGGATGAGGTACGGGTAAGTTATATGACATTACATACTGATGAGGACGAGGTACGGGTCAGTCAGTCATATGACATTTACATACTGATGAGGACGAGGTACGGGTCAGTCATATGACATTACATACGGACGAGGTACGGGTCAGTCATATGACATTACATACTGATGAGGACGAGGTACGGGTCAGTCATATGACATTACATACTGATGAGGACGAGGTACGGGTCAGTCAGTCATATGACATTACATACCGATGAGGACGAGGTACGGGTCAGTCAGTCATATGACATTACATACTGATGAGGACGAGGTACGGGTCAGTCATATGACATTACATACTGATGAGGACGAGGTACGGGTCAGTCAGTCATATGACATTACATACTGATGAGGACGAGGTACGGGTCAGTCATATGACATTACATACTGATGAGGACGAGGTACGGGTCAGTCAGTCATATGACATTACATACCGATGAGGACGAGGTACGGGTCAGTCAGTCATATGACATTACATACTGATGAGGACGAGGTACGGGTCAGTCAGTCATATGACATTTACATACTGATGAGGACGAGGTACGGGTCAGTCATATGACATTACATACTGATGAGGACGAGGTACGGGTCAGTCAGTCATATGACATTACATACTGATGAGGACGAGGTACGGGTCAGTCAGTCATATGACATTTACATACTGATGAGGACGAGGTACGGGTCAGTCATATGACATTACATACTGACGAGGACGAGGTACGGGTCAGTCATATGACATTACATACTGATGAGGACGATGTACGGGTCAGTCATATGACATTACATACTGATGAGGACGAGGTACGGGTCAGTCAGTCATATGACATTACATACTGATGAGGACGAGGTACGGGTCAGTCAGTCATATGATGAGGATGAGGTACGGGTCAGTCATATGACATTAAATACTGATGAGGACGATGTACGGGTCAGTCATATGACATTACATACTGATGAGGACGATATACGGGTCAGTCATATGACATTAAATACTGATGAGGACGATGTACGGGTCGGTCATATGACATTACATACTGATGAGGACGAGGTACGGGTCAGTCATATGACATTACATACTGATGAGGACGAGGTACGGGTCAGTCATATGACATTACATACTGATGAGGACGAGGTACGGGTCGGTCATATGACATTACATACTGATGAGGACGAGGTACGGGTCAGTCATATGACATTTCCATACTGAAGAGGACGATGTACGGGTCAGTCATATGACATTACATACTGATGAGGACGAGGTACGGGTCAGTCATATGACATTACATACTGATGAGGACGAGGTACGGGTCAGTCAGTCAACCGTATGACATCAGCTAACATTACCCTAAACCTTGAAGTTGTACTGCCATAAAGAGACATGGCTTGAATTCTATTCTTGTCCCTTTAAATGTTTCTCTCCTCTAAAACTGTGTGTATCAGACAGTGTTTGTATTTTAAGATGGACTTGCTTTGTGCTCAGCTGGTCTTTGTCCCCCTCTGTCCCCTCAGGGTTATGGCTTCCAACCCAGCTATGATGGTGATGAGCTATCCTGCACTGTCAAGAACCTGCACAGGAGTACCAAGTACAAGTTCAGGGTAAGTCACTCTGGGGCCAGACAGTCTATAGAGTCATACAACTAGTACAGTCTATAGATTCATACAACTAATACAGTCTATAGTCATACAACTAGTACAGTCTATAGATTCATACAACTAACACAGTCTATAGTCATACAACTAGTACAGTCTATAGTCATACAACTAGTACAGTCTATAGTCATACAACTAGTACAGTCTATAGAGTCATACAACTAGTACAGTCTATAGTCATACAACTAGTACAGTCTATAGAGTCATACAACTAGTACAGTAATAGTCTATAGTCATGCAGCTAGTACAGTCTATAGTCATACAACTAGTACAGTCTATAGATTCATACAACTAATACAGTCTATAGAGTCATACAACTAATACAGTCTATAGTCATACAACTAGTACAGTCTATAGATTCATACAACTAATACAGTCTATAGATTCATACAACTAATACAGTCTATAGTCATACAACTAGTACAGTCTATAGAGTCATACAACTAATACAGTCTATAGAGTCATACAACTAGTACAGTCTATAGAGTCATACAACTAGTACAGTCTATAGTCATACAACTAGTACAGTCTATAGAGTCATACAACTAGTACAGTCTATAGTCATACAACTAGTACAGTCTATAGTCATACAACTAGTACAGTCTATAGTCATACAACTAATACAGTCTATAGAGTCATACAACTAATACAGTCTATAGAGTCATACAACTAGTACAGTCTATAGTCATACAACTAGTACAGTCTATAGTCATACAACTAGTACAGTCTATAGTCATACAACTAGTACAGTCTATAGAGTCATACAACTAGTACAGTCTATAGAGTCATACAACTAGTACAGTCTATAGTCATACAACTAGTACAGTCTATAGAGTCATACAACTAGTACAGTCTATAGTCATACAACTAGTACAGTCTATAGAGTCATACAACTAGTACAGTCTATAGTCATACAACTAGTACAGTCTATAGTCATACAACTAGTACAGTCTATAGTCATACAACTAGTACAGTCTATAGAGTCATACAACTAGTACAGTCTATAGTCATACAACTAGTACAGTCTATAGTCATACAACTAGTACAGTCTATAGAGTCATACAACTAGTACAGTCTATAGAGTCATACAACTAGTACAGTCTATAGAGTCATACAACTAGTACAGTCTATAGAGTCATACAACTAGTACAGTCTATAGTCATACAACTAGTACAGTCTATAGAGTCATACAACTAGTACAGTCTATAGTCATACAACTAGTACAGTCTATAGATTCATACAACTAGTACAGTCTATAGAGTCATACAACTAGTACAGTAATAGTCTATAGTCATACAACTAGTACAGTCTATAGAGTCATACAACTAGTACAGTCTATAGTCATACAACTAGTACAGTCTATAGAGTCATACAACTAATACAGTCTATAGTCATACAACTAATACAGTCTATAGTCATACAACTAATACAGTCTATAGTCATACAACTAGTACAGTCTATAGAGTCATACAACTAATAGAGTCATACAACTAATACAGTCTATAGTCATACAACTAGTACAGTCTATAGAGTCATACAACTAGTACAGTATATAGAGTCATACAACTAGTACAGTCTATAGTCATACAACTAATACAGTCTATAGAGTCATACAACTAGTACAGTCTATAGTCATACAACTAGTACAGTCTATAGAGTCATACAACTAATACAGTCTATAGTCATACAACTAGTACAGTCTATAGTCATACAACTAGTACAGTCTATAGAGTCATACAACTAGTACAGTCTATAGTCATACAACTAATACAGTCTATAGTCATACAACTAGTACAGTCTATAGATTCATACAACTAATACAGTCTATAGAGTCATACAACTAGTACAGTCTATAGATTCATACAACTAATACAGTCTTTAGTCATACAACTAGTACAGTCTATAGTCATACAACTAATACAGTCTATAGAGTCATACAACTAATACAGTCTATAGAGTCATACAACTAATACAGTCTATAGTCATACAACTAATACAGTCTATAGTCATACAACTAGTACAGTCTATAGATTCATACAACTAATACAGTCTATAGTCATACAACTAGTACAGTCTATAGTCATACAACTAGTACAGTCTATAGATTCATACAACTAGTACAGTCTATAGATTCATACAACTAATAGTCTATAGTCATACAACTAATACAGTCTAGAGTCATACAACTAGTACAGTCTATAGTCATACAACTAGTACAGTCTATAGTCATACAACTAGTACAGTCTATAGTCATACAACTAGTACAGTCTATAGTCATACAACTAGTACAGTCTATAGTCATACAACTAGTACAGTCTATAGTCATACAACTAGTACAGTCTATAGTCATACAACTAATACAGTCTATAGTCATACAACTAGTACAGTCTATAGTCATACAACTAGTACAGTCTATAGTCATACAACTAATACAGTCTATAGTCATACAACTAGTACAGTCTATAGTCATACAACTAGTACAGTCTATAGTCATACAACTAGTACAGTCTATAGAGTCATACAACTAATACAGTCTATAGAGTCATACAACTAATACAGTCTATAGAGTCATACAACTAGTACAGTCTATAGTCATACAACTAGTACAGTCTATAGTCATACAACTAGTACAGTCTATAGTCATACAACTAGTACAGTCTATAGAGTCATACAACTAATAGTCTATAGTCATACAACTAATACAGTCTATAGATTCATACAACTAGTACAGTCTATAGTCATACAACTAGTACAGTCTATAGATTCATGCAGCTAATACAGTAATAGTCTATAGTCATACAGCTAATACAGTAATAGTCTATAGTCATACAGCTAATACAGTAATAGTCTATAGTCATACAACTAATACAGTCTATAGAGTCATACAACTAGTACAGTCTATAGTCATACAACTAGTACAGTCTATAGTCATACAACTAGTACAGTCTATAGATTCATACAACTAGTACAGTCTATAGAGTCATACAACTAATACAGTCTATAGAGTCATACAACTAGTACAGTCTATAGTCATACAACTAATACAGTCTATAGAGTCATACAACTAGTACAGTCTATAGTCATACAACTAGTACAGTCTATAGATTCATACAACTAGTACAGTCTATAGTCATACAACTAATACAGTCTATAGAGTCATACAACTAGTACAGTCTATAGATTCATACAACTAGTACAGTCTATAGATTCATACAACTAGTACAGTCTATAGTCATACAACTAATAGTCTATAGATTCATGCAGCTAATACAGTAATAGTCTATAGTCATACAGCTAATACAGTAATAGTCTATAGTCATACAGCTAATACAGTAATAGTCTATAGTCAAACAACTAATACAGTCTAGTCAAACAACTAATACAGTCTATAGTCAAACAACTAATACAGTCTATAGTCAAACAACTAATACAGTCTATAGTCAAACAACTAATACAGTCTAGTCAAACAACTAATACAGTCTAGTCAAACAACTAATGCAGTCTAGTCAAACAACTAATGCAGTCTATAGTCAAACAACTAATACAGTCTATAGTCAAACAACTAATACAGTCTAGTCAAACAACTAATACAGTCTATAGTCAAACAACTAATACAGTCTAGTCAAACAACTAATACAGTCTATAGTCAAACAACTAATTCAGTCTATAGTCAAACAACTAATACAGTCTATAGTCAAACAACTAATACAGTCTATAGAGTCAAACAACTAGTACAGTCTATAGATTCATACAACTAGTACAGTCTATAGTCATACAACTAATAGTCTATAGATTCATGCAGCTAATACAGTAATAGTCTATAGTCATACAGCTAATACAGTAATAGTCTATAGTCATACAGCTAATACAGTAATAGTCTATAGTCATACAGCTAATACAGTAATAGTCTATAGTCAAACAACTAATACAGTCTAGTCAAACAACTAATACAGTCTATAGTCAAACAACTAATACAGTCTATAGTCAAACAACTAATACAGTCTAGTCAAACAACTAATACAGTCTATAGTCAAACAACTAATACAGTCTAGTCAAACAACTAATACAGTCTAGTCAAACAACTAATGCAGTCTAGTCAAACAACTAATACAGTCTATAGTCAAACAACTAATACAGTCTATAGTCAAACAACTAATACAGTCTAGTCAAACAACTAATACAGTCTATAGTCAAACAACTAATACAGTCTAGTCAAACAACTAATGCAGTCTAGTCAAGCAACTAATGCAGTCTATAGTCAAACAACTAATACAGTCTAGTCAAACAACTAATACAGTCTATAGTCAAACAACTAATACAGTCTAGTCAAACAACTAATACAGTCTATAGTCAAACAACTAATTCAGTCTATAGTCAAACAACTAATTCAGTCTATAGTCAAACAACTAATACAGTCTAGTCAAACAACTAATACAGTCTATAGTCAAACAACTAATACAGTCTATAGTCAAACAACTAATTCAGTCTATAGTCAAACAACTAATTCAGTCTATAGTCAAACAACTAATACAGTCTATAGTCAAACAACTAATACAGTCTATAGTCAAACAACTAATTCAGTCTATAGTCAAACAACTAATTCAGTCTATAGTCAAACAACTAATACAGTCTAGTCAAACAACTAATACAGTCTATAGTCAAACAACTAATACAGTCTATAGTCAAACAACTAATACAGTCTATAGTCAAACAACTAATTCAGTCTATAGTCAAACAACTAATTCAGTCTATAGTCAAACAACTAATACAGTCTAGTCAAACAACTAATGCAGTCTTGTCAAACAACTAATACAGTCTAGTCAAACAACTAATGCAGTCTATAGTCAAACAACTAATACAGTCTATAGTCAAACAACTAATACAGTCTATAGTCAAACAACTAATACAGTCTATAGTCAAACAACTAATACAGTCTAGTCAAACAACTAATACAGTCTAGTCAAACAACTAATACAGTCTAGTCAAACAACTAATACAGTCTAGTCAAACAACTAATGCAGTCTATAGTCTGATCCACTGCTGTTTGATCTTCAGGGTTAATTAGACTAGGGATCAGTGTCTTCCTGTCTCGGGGAGGAGGAGGGGTATGACGAGGAGAGGAGGGCGATTGGCACACAGCGGTCTATGACTCATATGACTGCAGGGATCTAATGGTATTAGTCTAGTCTCCCCTCCCACTGCAGTGTTTCCCAAATGGCACCCTATTCCCTATATAGGGCACCCTATTCCCTATATAATGCATTACTATTGGTCAGAGCACTATGGGCCTTGGTCTAAAGTAGTGTACTATTTAATGATAATGGTTCCATTTGAGACAGATGTTGACTCTCAGGGTAACATGACCTGTCCACAACCCCACACACCGGTAGACCAATCAGTGGCTAATTAGGTAAGCATTGTGGGAAATGGTAAACTGGCCTTTTATTGTGAACTCGGACTGGTAGGGGTCAAGCAGCCCATTTTGGAGCCGAGCAAATGTTTTCTCACGATGCAAAAAGGGGATTGATGTAAATCTAGTTTAAAATCATCATGGTCAAATACAGGCTGAATTGAATCATTTTTCAGCACATTATTCCCTCCCCTCCCTTCCTCTGTCTCTCTGCTCCCAACACTCTCTCTCTCTCTTTCTCTCTCTGTCCGTTCAGTTCAAAGGGCTTCATTGGCATGGGAAACTTGTTTTACATTTCCTAATTCAATTGAAATAAACAAAAGTGGAGAAGATGCAAAATAACATCACCAAAAAACGATTTGAATTTAACAGTAAATTATTATACACAAAATCAGTGACAGCAATGTGCAAAATAATGTTTGATTTGTTTAGAAATTCTTTGGTCTTTGTGATCTGTGTGAAATATCCATCTTATATGGTCATACATTTGTCAGGAAGTTAGGAAAGTGCAGCTCAGTTCCCACCTCATTTGGTGGACAGTGTTGCACATAGGCAGACCTGGCTCTCGAGAGAAAGACAAGCTAAGCCTCTTTCAATAGCAAGGCTATGCTCACGGAGTCTGTACAAGGATTTTCTTCATTTTGGTTCAGTCACAGTAGTCAGGTATTCTGCCACCGTGTACTCTCTGTTTAGGGCCAAATATCATTCAAATTTGCACAGTTTTTTGGGGGTTGGTTCTTTCCTGTGTCAAATAGTTACCTTTTTGCTTTCTCATGATTTGGTTGGGTCTAATTGTGTTGCTGTCCTGGAGCTCTGTGGGGTCTGTTTGTGAACAGAGCCCCAGGACCAGCTGGCTGAGAGTTCTCTTCTCTAGGTTCATCTCTCTGTAGGTGATGGTCTTGTGGTGGAGTGTGTGAGAATCGCTTCTTTTTAGGTGTTTGTAGAATTGAACGTCTCTTTTCTGGATTTTGATAACTAGCGGTTAAAGTCTTAATTGTGCTCTGCCTGTATTGTTTTGGGTTTTTGTATTCTACATTTAAAGTGTATTTTAGCAGAATTCTGCATGGGGTCTCGGTTGGGTTGTTTGATCCATCTTCTTGGATGGTGAGCGGAACAGAGACCTCACAACTGTGGAGGACAACGGGTTCTATAACTGATTCAAGTATTTTTAGACAGATCCTAATTGGGATGTCGAGTTTTTTATGTTTTTTTTTGATGGCGTTGAATTTGCCTTGTCTCTCAGATCGTTCACAGCCTTGTGGAAGTTACCAGTGGTGTTGATGTTTAGGCTGAGGTAGATATAATTATTTGTGTATTCAAGGGCAACGGTGTCTAGATATAATTTGTATTTTTGTCCTGGCTACTGTTGTCCTGGCTACTGTTGTCCTGGCTACTGTTGTCCTGGCTACTGTGCATAATCTGTGCAGAAGATCTAGGTGCTGCTGTAAACCCTCCTTGGTTGGGGACCGAAGCACCAGATCATCAGCAAACAGTAGACGTTTGATTTCCAATAGGGTGAGGCCGGGTGCTGCCAATTCATTGATATACACTGAGTATACAAAACATATAGAACACCTGCTCTTTCCAGGTGAACCCAGGTGGAAGGTATGATCCTTTATTGATGTCACTTGTTAAATCGCAATTCAATATTAGGAAAGTGTTCCTTCCTATGAACTTCCGGCGCCGGAAAGAGATGGCTGCCTCGCTTCGCGTTCCTTGGAAAATATGCAGTATTTTGTTTTTTTACGTGTTATTTCTTACATCGGTACCCCGGGTAATCTTAGGTTTCATTACATACAGTCGGGAGGAACTACTGAATATACGATTAACGTCAACTCATCATCGTTCCTACCAGGAATATGACTTTCCCGAAACGGATCCAGTGTCTTGCCTTCCACACAATACAATGGATCTGATCCCAGCCGGCGACCCTGTGCGACGCCGAAAAAGGGGAAAACGTGGCGGTCTCGTGGTCAGGCTTCGGAGACGGGCACATCGCGCTCCACTCCCTAGCATACTACTCGCCAATGTCCAGTCTCTTGACAATAAGGTTGATGAAATCCGAGCACGGGTAGCATTCCAGAGAGACATCAGGGATTGCAACGTGCTCTGCTTCACGGAAACATGGCTAACTCAAGGGACGCTAACGGAGTCGGTGCAGCCAGCTGGTTTCTCCATGCATCGCGCCGACAGAAACAAACATCTTTCCGGTAAGAAGAGGGGCGGGGGGGTATGCCTTATGATTAACGAGAAGTGGTGTGATCATCATAACAACACACAAGAACTCAAGTCGTTCTGTTCACCTGATCTAGAACTCCTCACAATCAAATGTCGACCGCATTATCTACCAAGGGAATTCTCGTCAATCATAATCACAGCCGTATACATTCCCCCCCAAGCAGACACATCGATGGCCCTGAACGAACTTTATCTGACTCTTTGTAAACTGGAAACCACACACCCTGAGGCTGCATTCATCGTAGCTGGGGATTTTAACAAGGCTAATCTAAAAACAAAACTCCCTAAATTCTATCAGCATATCGATTGTGCTACCAGGGCTGGAAAAACACTAGACCATTGTTACACTAATTTCCGCGACGCTTATAAGGCCCTCCCCCGCCCCCCTTTCGGAAAAGCTGACCACGACTCCATTTTGTTGATTCCAGCCTACAAACAAAAACTCAAACAACAAGCTCCCGCGCTCAGGTCTGTTCAACGCTGGTCCGACCAATCTGAATCCACGCTTCAAGACTGCTTCGATCACGCAGATTGGAATATGTTCCGCATCGCGTCCAACAACAATATTGACGAATATGCTGATTCGGTGAGCGAGTTCATTAGGAAGTGCATTGACGATGTCGTACCCACAGCAACGATAAAAACATTCCCAAACCAGAAACCGTGGATTGACGGCAGCATTCGCGTGAAACTGAAAGCGCGAACCACTGCTTTTAACCAGGGCAAGGTGACCGGAAGCATGACCGAATACAAACAGTGTAGCTATTCTCTCCGCAAGGCAATCAAACAGGCCAAGTCTCAGTACAGAGACAAAATCGAGTCGAAATTCAACAGCTCAGACACAAGAGGTATGTGGCAGGGTCTACAGTCAATCACGGATTACAAAAAGAAAACCAGCCCCGTCGAGGACCAGGATGTCTTGCTCCCAGACAGGCTAAACAACTTTTTTGCCCGCTTTGAGGACAATACAGTGCCACTGACACGGCCCCCTACCAAAACCTGCGGGCTCTCCTTCACTGCAGCCGAGGTGAGTAAAACATTTAAACGTGTTAACCCTCGCAAGGCTGCAGGCCCAGACGGCATTCCCAGCCGCGTCCTCAGAGCATGCGCAGACCAGCTGGCTGGTGTGTTTACGGACATATTCAATCAATCCTTATCCCAGTCTGCTGTTCCCACATGCTTCAAGAGGGCCACCATTGTTCCTGTTCCCAAGAAAGCTAAGGTAACTGAGCTAAACGACTACCGCCCCGTAGCACTCACTTCCGTCATCATGAAGTGCTTTGAGAGACTAGTCAAGGACCATATCACCTCCACCCTACCGGACACCCTAGACCCACTCCAATTTGCTTACCGACCCAATAGGTCCACAGACGACGCAATCGCAACCACACTGCACACTGCCCTAACCCATCTGGACAAGAGGAATACCCATGTGAGAATGCTGTTCATCGATTACAGCTCAGCATTTAACACCATAGTACCCTCCAAACTCGTCATCAAGCTCGAGACCCTGGGTCTCGACCCCGCCCTGTGCAACTGGGTCCTGGACTTCCTGACGGGCCGCCCCCAGGTGGTGAGGGTAGGTAACAACATCTCCACCCCGCTGATCCTCAACACTGGGGCCCCACAAGGGTGCGTTCTGAGCCCTCTCCTGTACTCCCTGTTCACCCACGACTGCGTGGCCATGCACGCCTCCAACTCAATCATCAAGTTTGCGGATGACACTACAGTGGTAGGCTTGATCACCAACAACGACGAGACGGCCTACAGGGAGGAGGTGAGGGCCCTCGGAGTGTGGTGTCAGGAAAATAACCTCATACTCAACGTCAACAAAACAAAGGAGATGATTGTGGACTTCAGGAAACAGCAGAGGGAGCACCCCCCTATCCACATCGACGGGTCAGTAGTGGAGAAGGTGGAAAGTTTTAAGTTCCTCGGTGTACACATCACGGACAAACTGAACTGGTCCACCCACACAGACAGCGTTGTGAAGAAGGCGCAGCAGCGCCTCTTCAACCTCAGGAGGCTGAAGAAATTCGGCTTGTCACCAAAAGCACTCACAAACTTCTACAGATGCACAATCGAGAGCATCCTGTCGGGCTGTATCACCGCCTGGTACGGCAACTGCTCCGCCCACAACCGTAAGGCTCTCCAGAGGGTAGTGAGGTCTGCAGAACGCATCACCAGGGGCAAACTACCTGCCCTCCAGGACACCTACACCACCCGATGTCACAGGAAGGCCATAAAGATCATCAAGGACAACAACCACCCAAGCCACTGCCTGTTCACCCCGCTATCATCCAGAAGGCGAGGTCAGTACAGGTGCATCAAAGCAGGGACCGAGAGACTGAAAAACAGCTTCTATCTCAAGGCCATCAGACTGTTAAACAGCCACCACTAACATTTAGCGGCCGCTGCCAACATACTGACTCAACTCCAGCCACTTTAAAAATGGGAATTGATGGAAATTATGTAAAAATGTACCACTAGCCACTTTAAGCAATGCCACTTAATACAATGTTTACATACCCTACATTACCCATCTCATATGTATATATACTGTACTCTATATCATCTACTGCATCTTGCCATCTTTATGCAATACATGTACCACTAGCCACTTTAAACTATGCCACTTTATGTTTACATACCCTACAGTACTCATCTCATATGTATATACCGTACTCTATACCATCTACTGCATCTGCCATGCCGTTCTGTACCACCACTCATTCATATATCTTTATGTACATATTCTTTATCCCTTACACTTGTGTGTGTGTGTAAGGTAGTAGTGTGGAATTGTTAGGTTAGATTACTGTTGGTTATTACTGCATTGTCGGAACTAGAAGCACAAGCATTTCGCTACACTCGCATTAACATCTGCTAACCATGTGTATGTGACTAATAAAATTTGATTTGATTTGATGTTTGGTATACTCAGTGTTTTCTGTTGAAGAGGGTAGGGCTCAAACTGCATCCCTGTCTCTCCCCACGGCCCTGAGGAAAGAAATCTGTGTGTTTATTGCCAATTTTAACCAAACACTTGTCGTTTGTGTACATTTATTTTATCATGTCATATCCGCTTTTCATCCATTTGTATAGCAGACCTTCATGCCAAATTGAGTCAAAAGTTGTTGTTTTATATCATTTTGTCAGTGTATACGTGGTCTGTAGGGGTGTGCAGGGTGTATACGTGGTCTGTAGGGGTGTGCAGGGTGTATACGTGGTCTGTAGGGGTGTGCAGGGTGTATACGTGGTCTGTAGGGGTGTGCAGGGTGTATACGTGGTCTGTAGGGGTGTGCAGGGTGTATACGTGGTCTGTAGGGGTGTGCAGGGTGTATACGTGGTCTGTCGTACGGTATTTTGGTAGGTAGCAAATTTGCTCAGGACATTGTTTTCACTGAGGAAATGTTGGAGTCTGCTTTTAATACAGCTGGATTTTTCCAAGATTGCTGTTGATGCAGATGCCATAGTAATTGTTGGAGTCACATTTGTCTCCACTTTTGTGGATTGGTGTGATCGGGCCTTGGTTCCACATATTGGGGAAGATGTCAGAGCTGCGGGTAATGTTGGAGTTTAAGAATAGCCAATTGGAATTTGTGGTCTGTATGTTTTATAATTTCATTTAGGATACCGTCAACACCACAGGCCTTTTTGGGTTGAAGGGTTTGTATTTTGTCCTGTAGTTCCTTCAATGTAATTGGAGAGTCCAGTGGGTTCTGGTAGTCTTTAATAGTTGATTCTAAGATTTGTAGTTGATCATGTATGTTTTCGCTGTTTGTTCTTTGTTTGCCGAAAAGATTTGAAGTGGTTTATCTGTACCTGCTAATTGCTCTCTGCCCCGCCCCGCCCCCCTTCTAAAATCACATGGGCTGAATAGAACAGGTGTAGACCTTACAGTAAAAGCTTACTTACAAACCCTTAACCAACAATGATGCAGTTTTAAGAAAATACCTTTAAAAAAGTAAGCGATAAGAATAACAAATAATTAAAGAGCAGCATTAAATAACAATAGCTGGGCTATATACAGGGGGCACCGTTATAGAGTGAATGTGGAGACTATATACAGGGGGCACCGTTATAGAGTGAATGTCCGGGGGCACTGGTGTCGAGGTAATTGAGGTATTATGTACACATAGTTAGAGTTATTAAAGTGACTATTTATAGATAATAACAGAGAGTAGCAGCAGCGTAGAAAGTTGGGGTAATGCAAATAGTCTGGGTAGCCATTTGATTAGATGTTCAGTAGTCTTATGGCTTGAGGAGAGAAGCTGTTTAGAAGCCTCTTGGACCTAGACTTGGCGCTCTGGTATTTTTAGGGCCTTCCTCTGACACCGCCTAGTATATAGGTCCTGGATGGCAGGAAGCTTGGCCCCGGTGATGTACTGGGCCGTACGCACTAGTCCAGCTGGTCTCACAACCGGAGATCACGTGTAACCAGGACTTTTGAGACCTGTCACCTGTACAGCTGTTGACACCGTGGGTTTGCACAACTGACGAATTTCTGCACAAACCATCAGAAGCTGTCTCAGGGAAGCTCATCTGGGTGCTCGTCGTCCTCACCAGGGTCTTGACCTGACTGCGGTTTGGCGTCGTAACCGACTTAAGCATTGTGAACAGAGCGCCCCATGGTGGCTGGCGGTGGGGTTATGGTATGGGCCGGCATAAGCTACGGACAACGAACACAATTGTATTTATTGATGGCAATTTGAATGCACAGAGATACCTTGACAAGATCCCGAGGCCCATTGTCGTGCAATTTGTCCGCCTCCATCAACTCATGTTTCAGCATGATAATACACAGCCCCATGTCGCAAGGATCTGGACACAATTCCTGTATGCTGAAAATGTCCCTGTTCTTCCATGGCCTTCCATACTCATCAGACATGTCACCCATTGAGCATGTTTGGGATGCTCTGGATTGGTGTAGACGACAGCCTGTTCCAGTTCCCGCCAATATCCAGCAACTTCACACATCCGTTGAAGAGCAGCGGGACAACATTCCATAGGCCACAATCAACAGCCTGATAAACTCTACGTGGTGGAAATGTCACGCTTCATGAGGCAAAAGGTGGTATCACCAGATATTGACTGGTTTTCTGATCCACGCCTCTACCTGTTTTTTTGTTGTTGTTGTTATCTGTGACCAACAGATGCATATCTGTATTCCCAGTCATGTGAAATCCATAGATTAGGGTCTAATGAATGTATTTCAATGGACTGATCACCTTATATGAACTTGTAACTCAGTAAAATCTTTAAAGTTGCATTTATTTTTGTTCAGTGTAGCTAACATTCTTTGATAATTGGTTAGATGGCATTATGCATTTCCAAAACGGTGTTTTACTTTAATGTAAGCTGTCAGCTAGGTGCTGATAGCCACTGGCTGACTCGTGCAGTGCTAATTTAAAGTTAGCAGGCTAATTGGCTAGCAACCTTGTAAGTTGATTTGTAACAATAAATAAAAGTATTTGCTTTTAAGTTGTCTGAAAATTTAAGTTGAAGCCAGTAGTCATGAGAGCAAACAATTTGGTTTAATTGAGTGATACAGTTGAAGTTTACATACAAGGCTGGCTAGCCGTGTTCTCCATATTATATTACACCCTTGGAAAACATTTTCCGACATGACTACGGAATGCTGAATGCCGTTTTATGTATATAACTCGCAAAAATATTAAAAAGTGAGTTTTAACTTTGCATTGGGACTTGTTGCATATACTAATGCAAATCTATATGTCACAAGTGGTTATGTTTATGCTACCTACCCTTTAAACTCAAAGACCACTGACATTATCTTTGGCAATGGGCGTGGTTTGACATTGCGGCTGACTTATTAAGTCATGATCTCTGCCGACAGTATCTATGCAAAGTGATGATAGTATTGTGACAGAGATATCTTTTTATTTTACTAGGTTAGTCACATTGAAAGAGGGAAAAAAATCTATTTTTCAAGAGAGACCTGGCCAATAATAGCAGGACACAAAGTTGCAGACACATTTACAATGTAAAAACCCAGTACAGTTTCTACTGTTGTTCTCGCACCAGGCCCAAATCCCCATCATTCACGTGAAGAGGAGACGAAGATACAGGGGCTGCAGATACGGGGTGCCTCGTGAGAATTCATCGGCTTGTGGTTAACCCGCCTCTACCAACCATCCTATCGGCCATTGTGCAATCCCTGGATAATAAACTGGACGAGCTCCGTTCGAGATTATCCTACCAACGGGACATTAAATACAGCAGTATCTTATTTTTAACTGAGTCGTGGCTGAACGACGACATGAATAATATACAGTTGGCTGGGTTTTCCGTGCGTCGACAGAACAGCTACCTCCAGGAAGACTAGGTGTGGTGTGTCTGTTTGTCAATAACAGCTGGTGCTGTCAATAGCCCAGCCGCGAGCTGCCTAGTGACGTGAGCCTACTAGACGAGTTAAATGCCTTTTGTGCTCACTCCGAGGAAAGCAACACTGAAGCATGCATGAGAGCACCAGCTGTTCCGGACAACTGTGTGATCACGCTCTCCGTAGCCAATGTGAGTAAGACCTTTAAACAGGTCAACATTCACCAGGCCACAGGGCCAGACGTATTACCAGGACCTGTACTCAGAGTATACACGGACCAATTGGCAAATGTCTTCAATTACGGTTTGAACCTTTCCCTGACCAAGTCTGTAATACGTTTCAAGCAGACCGCGGTAATACGTTTCAGGCAGACCGCGGTAATACGTTTCAGGCAGACCGCTGTAATACGTTTCAGGCAGACCGCGGTAATACGTTTCAAGCAGACCACAGTAATACGTTTCAGGCAGACCGCGGTAATACGTTTCAGGCAGACCACGGTAATACGTTTCAGGCAGACCACGGTAATACGTTTCAGGCAGACCGCGGTAATACGTTTCAGGCAGACCGCGGTAATACGTTTCAGGCAGACCGCGGTAATACGTTTCAAGCAGACCACAGTAATACGTTTCAAGCAGACCGCGGTAATACGTTTCAAGCAGACCACGGTAATACGTTTCAAGCAGACCGCAGTAATACGTTTCAAGCAGACCGCTGTAATACGTTTCAAGCAGACCACGGTAATACGTTTCAAGCAGACCACGGTAATACGTTTCAAGCAGACCACAGTAATACGTTTCAAGCAGACCGCTGTAATACGTTTCAAGCAGACCACGGTAATACGTTTCAAGCAGACCACAGTAATACGTTTCAAGCAGACCACAGTAATACGTTTCAGGCAGACCGCAGTAATACGTTTCAAGCAGACCACAGTAATACGTTTCAAGCAGACCGCAGTAATACGTTTCAAGCAGACCACAGTAATACGTTTCAGGCAGACCACGGTAATACGTTTCAAGCAGACCGCTGTAATACGTTTCAAGCAGACCACAGTAATACGTTTCAAGCAGACCACAGTAATACGTTTCAGGCAGACCGCGGTAATACGTTTCAGGCAGACCGCGGTAATACGTTTCAAGCAGACCACAGTAATACGTTTCAAGCAGACCACAGTAATACGTTTCAAGCAGACCACAGTAATACGTTTCAGGCAGACCGCGGTAATACGTTTCAGGCAGACCGCGGTAATACGTTTCAAGCAGACCACAGTAATACGTTTCAAGCAGACCACAGTAATACGTTTCAGGCAGACCGCGGTAATACGTTTCAAGCAGACCACAGTAATACGTTTCAAGCAGACCACAGTAATACGTTTCAGGCAGACCGCGGTAATACGTTTCAAGCAGACCACAGTAATACGTTTCAAGCAGACCACAGTAATACGTTTCAAGCAGACCACAGTAATACGTTTCAAGCAGACCGCGGTAATACGTTTCAAGCAGACCGCTGTAATACGTTTCAAGCAGACCACAGTAATACGTTTCAAGCAGACCACCATAGTCCCTATGTGTTATTTTTATTTTACTTTAGTTTGTTTTAGTAAATATTTTCTTAACTGTTATGGTTAAGTGCTTGTAAGTAAGCATTTCACGATTTGTATTTAGGGCATGTGACAAATAAGTTTGGTTTGAACATTTACACATTGATGGGAAAGTGTGGTGCAACTGAGGGGTCAATACTGTGACAGCCCCCCCCCCCCACCCCCCCCCCCCACACTTAATTTTCTATCATTGTGTTTTCCCTTGCTATCAACTAATTTATTGGGACGACCTCCTGTAATTTCAGTTCCAAGCGAAAGGGGCAGAGAACTGGAGTGCTCCCCCCCCCCTAGCTCTGTACAGGCCAATCAACAAAACACAGTGAAGTGAGCGCAGGCGAGAGTTGGAATTTGTCTGCTGGACAAAGAGATGTGATTCCTAAGTCTCTTGATGAGTGATATTGTGACAATAGAAATATGTATTTTTCTGACCCTAGAAATACTTTCAATGAAGGCCTGGATGAGGAATAATTGTGATTGTGATTCCTGACTGCTGCAGTATCTCCTCCCGTCCTGCAGGTGGCAGCCTACAACACTGAGGGGAAGAGTAACCCCAGTCAGGTGGCAGAGTTCACTACCTGTCCAGACAGACCAGGAGGACCATGTAGACCTGTCATCAGAGGCAGGGTACTGCCCAACTCCTTCAGACTGGCATGGGGTGAGTAGACACACATACACAATCATCATCATCTCAAACAAACACAACAAAGAAATCTGATCTGCTCGCAATGGTGATACCGATCAAATTCCCTCTCACCGATACATCTGTGTTACCAGAGCTTTGTTTGTTTTCATGTCTGTTGATAACACTGGCCACCCTTGGTGTGATCAAGAGTACTGGCCACCCTTGGTGTGATCAAGACTACTGGCCACCCTTGGTGTGATCAAGACTACTGGCCACCCTTGGTGTGATCAAGACTACTGGCCACCCTTGGTGTGATCAAGACTACTGGCCACCCTTGGTGTGATCAAGACTACTGGCCACCCTTGGTGTGATCAAGACTACTGGCCACCCTTGGTGTGATCAAGACTACTGGTCACCCTTGGTGGGATCAAGACTACTGGCCACCCTTGGTGGGATCAAGAC
Organism: Salvelinus alpinus; assembly: GCF_045679555.1. Lineage (NCBI taxonomy): Eukaryota > Metazoa > Chordata > Actinopteri > Salmoniformes > Salmonidae > Salvelinus > Salvelinus alpinus. Next base: position 51,292,101 of record NC_092106.1, read on the forward strand.
TACTGGCCACCCTTGGTGTGATCAAGAGTACTGGCCACCCTTGGTGGGATCAAGACTACTGGCCACCCTTGGTGTGACTGGCCACCCTTGGTGTGATCAAGACTACTGGCCACCCTTGGTGTGATCAAGACTACTGGCCACCCTTGGTGTGATCAAGACTACTGGCCACCCTTGGTGTGATCAAGACTACTGGCCACCTTTGGTGGGATCAAGACTACTGGCCACCCTTGGTGTGATCAAGACTACTGGCCACCCTTGGTGTGATCAAGACTACTGGCCACCCTTGGTGGGATCAGAGACTTACTGGCCACCCTTGGTGTGATCAAGAGTACTGGCCACCCTTGGTGTGATCAAGACTACTGGCCACCCTTGGTGTGATCAAGACTACTGGCCACCCTTGGTGTGATCAAGACTACTGGCCACCCTTGGTGTGATCAAGACTACTGGCCACCCTTGGTGTGATCAAGACTACTGGCCACCCTTGGTGGGATCAAGACTACTGGCCACCCTTGGTGGGATCAAGACTACTGGCCACCCTTGGTGGGATCAAATCAAATCAAGTTTATTTTATATAGCCCTTCGTACATCAGCTAATATCTCGAAGTGCTGTACAGAAACCCAGCCTAAAACCCCAAACAGCAAGCAATGCAGGTGTAGAAGCACGGTGGCTAGGAAAAACTCCCTAGAAAGGCCAAAACCTAGGAAGAAACCTAGAGAGGAACCAGGCTATGAGGGGTGGCCAGTCCTCTTCTGGCTGTGCCGGGTGGAGATTATAACAGAACTATGCCAAGATGTTCAAAATGTTCATAAGTGACAAGCATGGTCAAATCAAGACTACTGGCCACCCTTGGTGTGATCAAGACTACTGGCCACCCTTGGTGCGACCAAGACTACTGGCCAATCTTGGTGCGACCAAGACTACTGGCCTGGTCAGAGTTAGTGTATTATATAGGGAATATGGTCGTGCCATTTGGGATGCAGATATTGTCTATAAATATTGCTAGCTGGCTCATGACTCTTTAACAGAGCTACAGAGACATTGATCCAGAACAGGAAGTAATAGTTGTATTCTCTCTCTAGAACCTCCTAAAGAATCTAGTTGTATTCTCTCTCTAGAACCTCCTAAAGAATCTAGTTGTATTCTCTCTCTAGAACCTCCTAAAGAATCTAGTTGTATTCTTTCTCTAGAACCTCCTAAAAAGTCTTGTTGTATTCTCTCTCTAGAACCTCCTAAATAGTCTTGTTGTATTCTCTCTAGAACCTCCTAAATAATCTTGTTTTATTCTCTCTATAGAACCTCCTAAAGATGATGGAGGGGCGGAAGTGACCAAATACGTGGTGGAGATATCTGAGGGACTAAGCGGTAAGTTTCAACTGCAAATCAATCACATTTATTTTATAAATCCCTTTTTACATTGGGGCGGCAGGGTAGCCTAGTGGTTAGAGCGTTGGACTAGTAACCGAAAGGTTGCAAGATCAAATCCCTGAGCTGACAAGGTACAAATCTGTCGTTCTGCCCCAGAACAAGGCTGTTAACCAACTGTTCCTAGGCTGTCATTGAAAATAAGAATTTGTTCTTAACTGACTTGCCTAGTTAAATAAAGGTAAAATAAGAGAGCTTTCCAGTTACCCAGCCTTAACCCCAGAGAGAGTTTTCCAGTTACCCAGAGAGAGCTTTCCAGTTACCCAGAGAGAGCTTTCCAGTTACCCAGAGAGAGCTTTCCAGTTACCCAGCCTTAACCCCAGAGAGCTTTCCAGTTACCCAGGCTAAACCCCAGAGAGAGCTTTCCAGTTACCCAGCCTAAACCCCAGAGAGCTTTCCAGTTACCCAGCCTTAACCCCAGAGAGAGCTTTCCAGTTACCCAGAGAGAGCTTTCCAGTTACCCAGAGAGAGCTTTCCAGTTACCCAGAGAGAGCTTTCCAGTTACCCAGAGAGAGCTTTCCAGTTACCCAGCCTTAACCCTAGAGAGAGCTTTCCAGTTACCCAGCCTAAACCCCAGAGAGCTTTCCAGTTACCCAGCCTTAACCCCAGAGAGCTTTCCAGTTGCCCAGAGAGAGCTTTCCAGTTACCCAGCCTTAATCCCAGCGAGAGCTTTCCAGTTACCCAGCGAGAGCTTTCCAGTTACCCAGCGAGAGCTTTCCAGTTACCCAGCGAGAGCTTTCCAGTTACCCAGAGAGAGCTTTCCAGTTACCCAGCCTTAACCCCAGCGAGAGCTTTCCAGTTACCCAGCCTTAACCCCAGAGAGAGCTTTCCAGTTACCCAGCCTTAACCCCAGAGAGCTTTCCCGTTACCCAGCCTTAACCCCAGAGAGCTTTCCCGTTACCCAGCCTAAACCCCAGAGAGCTTTCCCGTTACCCAGCCTTAACCCCAGAGAGAGCTTTCCCGTTACCCAGCCTAAACCCCAGAGAGCTTTCCCGTTACCCAGCCTTAACCCCAGAGAGAGCTTTCCAGTTACCCAGCCTTAACCCCAGAGAGCTTTCCCGTTACCCAGCCTAAACCCCAGAGAGCTTTCCCGTTACCCAGCCTTAACCCCAGAGAGAGCTTTCCAGTTACCCAGAGAGAGCTTTCCAGTTACCCAGCCTTAACCCCAGAGAGCTTTCCAGTTACCCAGCCTAAACCCCAGAGAGAGCTTTCCAGTTACCCAGCCTAAACCCCAGAGAGCTTTCCAGTTACCCAGCCTTAACCCCAGAGAGAGCTTTCCAGTTACCCAGAGAGCGCTTTCCAGTTACCCAGAGAGCGCTTTCCAGTTACCCAGAGAGCGCTTTCCAGTTACCCAGAGAGAGCTTTCCAGTTACCCAGAGAGAGCTTTCCAGTTACCCAGAGAGAGCTTTCCAGTTACCCAGCCTTAACCCTAGAGAGAGCTTTCCAGTTACCCAGAGAGAGCTTTCCAGTTACCCAGAGAGAGCTTTCCAGTTACCCAGAGAGAGCTTTCCAGTTACCCAGCCTTAACCCTAGAGAGAGCTTTCCAGTTACCCAGCCTAAACCCCAGAGAGCTTTCCAGTTACCCAGCCTAAACCCCAGAGAGCTTTCCAGTTACCCAGCCTTAACCCCAGAGAGCTTTCCAGTTACCCAGAGAGAGCTTTCCAGTTACCCAGCCTTAACCCCAGCGAGAGCTTTCCAGTTACCCAGCGAGAGCTTTCCAGTTACCCAGCGAGAGCTTTCCAGTTACCCAGCGAGAGCTTTCCAGTTACCCAGCGAGAGCTTTCCAGTTACCCAGAGAGAGCTTTCCAGTTACCCAGCCTTAACCCCAGCGAGAGCTTTCCAGTTACCCAGCCTTAACCCCAGAGAGAGCTTTCCAGTTACCCAGCCTTAACCCCAGAGAGCTTTCCCGTTACCCAGCCTTAACCCCAGAGAGCTTTCCCGTTACCCAGCCTAAACCCCAGAGAGAGCTTTCCAGTTACCCAGCCTAAACCCCAGAGAGCTTTCCCGTTACCCAGCCTTAACCCCAGAGAGAGCTTTCCCGTTACCCAGCCTAAACCCCAGAGAGCTTTCCCGTTACCCAGCCTTAACCCCAGAGAGAGCTTTCCAGTTACCCAGCCTTAACCCCAGAGAGCTTTCCCGTTACCCAGCCTAAACCCCAGAGAGCTTTCCCGTTACCCAGCCTTAACCCCAGAGAGAACTTTCCAGTTACCCAGCCTTAACCCCAGAGAGAGCTTTCCCGTTACCCAGCCTAAACCCCAGAGAGAGCTTTCCCGTTACCCAGCCTTAACCCCAGAGAGCTTTCCCGTTACCCAGCCTAAACCCCAGAGAGCTTTCCCGTTACCCAGCCTTAACCCCAGAGAGAGCTTTCCCGTTACCCAGCCTTAACCCCAGAGAGCTTTCCCGTTACCCAGCCTAAACCCCAGAGAGCTTTCCAGTTACCCAGCCTTAACCCCAGAGAGCTTTCCCGTTACCCAGCCTTAACCCCAGAGAGCTTTCCCGTTACCCAGCCTTAACCCCAGAGAGAGCTTTCCCGTTACCCAGCCTTAACCCCAGAGAGCTTTCCAGTTACCCAGAGAGAGCTTTCCAGTTACCCAGCCTTAACCCCAGCGAGAGCTTTCCAGTTACCCAGCGAGAGCTTTCCAGTTACCCAGCGAGAGCTTTCCAGTTACCCAGAGAGAGCTTTCCAGTTACCCAGCCTTAACCCCAGCGAGAGCTTTCCAGTTACCCAGCCTTAACCCCAGAGAGCTTTCCCGTTACCCAGCCTTAACCCCAGAGAGCTTTCCCGTTACCCAGCCTTAACCCCAGAGAGCTTTCCCGTTACCCAGCCTAAACCCCAGAGAGAGCTTTCCAGTTACCCGGCCTAAACCCCAGAGAGCTTTCCCGTTACCCAGCCTTAACCCCAGAGAGAGCTTTCCCGTTACCCAGCCTAAACCCCAGAGAGCTTTCCCGTTACCCAGCCTTAACCCCAGAGAGAGCTTTCCAGTTACCCAGCCTTAACCCCAGATAGCTTTCCCGTTACCCAGCCTAAACCCCAGAGAGAGCTTTCCCGTTACCCAGCCTTAACCCCAGAGAGAGCTTTCCCGTTACCCAGCCTTAACCCCAGAGAGAGCTTTCCAGTTACCCAGCCTTAACCCCAGAGAGCTTTCCCGTTACCCAGCCTAAACCCCAGAGAGAGCTTTCCAGTTACCCAGCCTAAACCCCAGAGAGCTTTCCCGTTACCCAGCCTTAACCCCAGAGAGAGCTTTCCCGTTACCCAGCCTAAACCCCAGAGAGCTTTCCCGTTACCCAGCCTTAACCCCAGAGAGAGCTTTCCAGTTACCCAGCCTTAACCCCAGAGAGCTTTCCCGTTACCCAGCCTAAACCCCAGAGAGCTTTCCCGTTACCCAGCCTTAACCCCAGAGAGAGCTTTCCAGTTACCCAGAGAGAGCTTTCCAGTTACCCAGCCTTAACCCCAGAGAGCTTTCCAGTTACCCAGCCTAAACCCCAGAGAGAGCTTTCCAGTTACCCAGCCTAAACCCCAGAGAGCTTTCCAGTTACCCAGCCTTAACCCCAGAGAGAGCTTTCCAGTTACCCAGAGAGCGCTTTCCAGTTACCCAGAGAGCGCTTTCCAGTTACCCAGAGAGAGCTTTCCAGTTACCCAGAGAGAGCTTTCCAGTTACCCAGAGAGAGCTTTCCAGTTACCCAGAGAGAGCTTTCCAGTTACCCAGAGAGAGCTTTCCAGTTACCCAGAGAGAGCTTTCCAGTTACCCAGAGAGAGCTTTCCAGTTACCCAGCCTTAAACCTAGAGAGAGCTTTCCAGTTACCCAGCCTAAACCCCAGAGAGCTTTCCAGTTACCCAGCCTTAACCCCAGAGAGCTTTCCAGTTACCCAGCGAGAGCTTTCCAGTTACCCAGCGAGAGCTTTCCAGTTACCCAGAGAGAGCTTTCCAGTTACCCAGCCTTAACCCCAGCGAGAGCTTTCCAGTTACCCAGCCTTAACCCCAGAGAGAGCTTTCCAGTTACCCAGCCTTAACCCCAGAGAGCTTTCCCGTTACCCAGCCTTAACCCCAGAGAGCTTTCCTGTTACCCAGCCTAAACCCCAGAGAGAGCTTTCCAGTTACCCAGCCTAAACCCCAGAGAGCTTTCCCGTTACCCAGCCTTAACCCCAGAGAGAGCTTTCCCGTTACCCAGCCTAAACCCCAGAGAGCTTTCCCGTTACCCAGCCTTAACCCCAGAGAGAGCTTTCCAGTTACCCAGCCTTAACCCCAGAGAGCTTTCCCGTTACCCAGCCTAAACCCCAGAGAGCTTTCCCGTTACCCAGCCTTAACCCCAGAGAGAGCTTTCCCGTTACCCAGCCTTAACCCCAGAGAGAGCTTTCCCGTTACCCAGCCTAAACCCCAGAGACCTTTCCCGTTACCCAGCCTAAACCCCAGAGAGCTTTCCCGTTACCCAGCCTTAACCCCAGAGAGCTTTCCCGTTACCCAGCCTAAACCCCAGAGAGAGCTTTCCCGTTACCCAGCCTTAACCCCAGAGAGAGCTTTCCCGTTACCCAGCCTTAACCCCAGAGAGCTTTCCCGTTACCCAGCCTAAACCCCAGAGAGCTTTCCAGTTACCCAGCCTTAACCCCAGAGAGCTTTCCAGTTACCCAGCCTTAACCCCAGAGAGCTTTCCCGTTACACAGCCTTAACCCCAGAGAGAGCTTTCCCGTTACCCAGCCTTAACCCCAGAGAGCTTTCCAGTTACCCAGAGAGAGCTTTCCAGTTACCCAGCCTTAACCCCAGAGAGCTTTCCCGTTACCCAGCCTAAACCCCAGAGAGCTTTCCCGTTACCCAGCCTTAACCCCAGAGAGAGCTTTCCCGTTACCCAGCCTTAACCCCAGAGAGCTTTCCCGTTACCCAGCCTAAACCCCAGAGAGCTTTCCCGTTACCCAGCCTTAACCCCAGAGAGCTTTCCCGTTACCCAGCCTTAACCCCAGAGAGCTTTCCCGTTACACAGCCTTAACCCCAGAGAGAGCTTTCCCGTTACCCAGCCTTAACCCCAGAGAGCTTTCCAGTTACCCAGAGAGAGCTTTCCAGTTACCCAGCCTTAACCCCAGCGAGAGCTTTCCAGTTACCCAGCGAGAGCTTTCCAGTTACCCAGCGAGAGCTTTCCAGTTACCCAGAGAGAGCTTTCCAGTTACCCAGAGAGAGCTTTCCAGTTACCCAGAGAGAGCTTTCCAGTTACCCAGAGAGAGCTTTCCAGTTACCCAGAGAGAGCTTTCCAGTTACCCAGCCTTAACCCTAGAGAGAGCTTTCCAGTTACCCAGCCTAAACCCCAGAGAGCTTTCCAGTTACCCAGCGAGAGCTTTCCAGTTACCCAGCGAGAGCTTTCCAGTTACCCAGAGAGAGCTTTCCAGTTACCCAGCCTTAACCCCAGCGAGAGCTTTCCAGTTACCCAGAGAGCGCTTTCCAGTTACCCAGAGAGCGCTTTCCAGTTACCCAGAGAGAGCTTTCCAGTTACCCAGAGAGAGCTTTCCAGTTACCCAGAGAGAGCTTTCCAGTTACCCAGAGAGAGCTTTCCAGTTACCCAGAGAGAGCTTTCCAGTTACCCAGAGAGAGCTTTCCAGTTACCCAGAGAGAGCTTTCCAGTTACCCAGCCTTAACCCTAGAGAGAGCTTTCCAGTTACCCAGCCTAAACCCCAGAGAGCTTTGCAGTTACCCCGCCTTAACCCCAGCGAGAGCTTTCCCGTTACCCAGCCTTAACCCCAGCGAGAGCTTTCCAGTTACCCAGCCTTAACCCCAGCGAGAGCTTTCCAGTTACCCAGCCTTAACCCCAGAGAGCTTTCCAGTTACCCAGCCTTAACCCCAGAGAGCTTTCCAGTTACCCAGCCTTAACCCCAGAGAGCTTTCCAGTTACCCAGCCTTAACCCCAGAGAGCTTTCCAGTTACCCAGCCTTAACCCCAGAGAGCTTTCCAGTTACCCAGCCTTAACCCCAGAGAGAGCTTTCCCGTTACCCAGCCTTAACCCCAGAGAGCTTTCCCGTTACCCAGCCTTAACCCCAGCGAGAGCTTTCCCGTTACCCAGCCTTAACCCCAGCGAGAGCTTTCCAGTTACCCAGCCTTAACCCCAGCGAGAGCTTTCCAGTTACCCAGCCTTAACCCCAGCGAGAGCTTTCCAGTTACCCAGCCTTAACCCCAGAGAGCTTTCCAGTTACCCAGCCTTAACCCCAGAGAGCTTTCCTGTTACCCAGCCTTAACCCCAGCGAGAGCTTTCCCGTTACCCAGCCTTAACCCCAGCGAGAGCTTTCCAGTTACCCAGCCTTAACCCCAGCGAGAGCTTTCCAGTTACCCAGCCTTAACCCCAGAGAGCTTTCCAGTTACCCAGCCTTAACCCCAGCGAGAGCTTTCCCGTTACCCAGCCTTAACCCCAGCGAGAGCTTTCCAGTTACCCAGCCTTAACCCCAGCGAGAGCTTTCCAGTTACCCAGCCTTAACCCCAGCGAGAGCTTTCCAGTTACCCAGCCTTAACCCCAGAGAGCTTTCCAGTTACCCAGCCTTAACCCCAGAGAGCTTTCCAGTTATCCAGCCTTAACCCCAGCGAGAGCTTTCCAGTTACCCAGCCTTAACCCCAGAGAGCTTTCCAGTTACCCAGCCTTAACCCCAGAGAGCTTTCCAGTTACCCAGCCTTAACCCCAGAGAGCTTTCCAGTTACCCAGCCTTAACCCCAGAGAGAGCTTTCCAGTTACCCAGACAGCTTTCCAGTTACCCAGCCTTAACCCCAGAGAGAGCTTTCCAGTTACCCAGAGAGCTTTCCAGTTACCCAGCCTTAACCCCAGAGAGCTTTCCCGTTACCCAGCCTTAACCCCAGCGAGAGCTTTCCCGTTACCCAGCCTTAACCCCAGCGAGAGCTTTCCAGTTACCCAGCCTTAACCCCAGCGAGAGCTTTCCAGTTACCCAGCCTTAACCCCAGAGAGCTTTCCAGTTACCCAGCCTTAACCCCAGAGAGCTTTCCAGTTACCCAGCCTTAACCCCAGAGAGCTTTCCAGTTACCCAGCCTTAACCCCAGCGAGAGCTTTCCAGTTACCCAGCCTTAACCCCAGAGAGCTTTCCAGTTACCCAGCCTTAACCCCAGAGAGCTTTCCAGTTACCCAGCTTTAACCCCAGAGAGCTTTCCAGGTACCCAGCCTTAACCCCAGAGAGCTTTCCAGTTACCCAGCCTTAACCCCAGAGAGAGCTTTCCAGTTACCCAGAGAGCTTTCCAGTTACCCAGCCTTAACCCCAGCGAGAGCTTTCCAGTTACCCAGCCTTAACCCCAGAGAGCTTTCCAGTTACCCAGCCTTAACCCCAGCGAGAGCTTTCCCGTTACCCAGCCTTAACCCCAGCGAGAGCTTTCCAGTTACCCAGCCTTAACCCCAGCGAGAGCTTTCCAGTTACCCAGCCTTAACCCCAGCGAGAGCTTTCCAGTTACCCAGCCTTAACCCCAGAGAGCTTTCCAGTTACCCAGCCTTAACCCCAGAGAGCTTTCCAGTTATCCAGCCTTAACCCCAGCGAGAGCTTTCCAGTTACCCAGCCTTAACCCCAGAGAGCTTTCCAGTTACCCAGCCTTAACCCCAGAGAGCTTTCCAGTTACCCAGCCTTAACCCCAGAGAGCTTTCCAGTTACCCAGCCTTAACCCCAGAGAGAGCTTTCCAGTTACCCAGACAGCTTTCCAGTTACCCAGCCTTAACCCCAGAGAGAGCTTTCCAGTTACCCAGAGAGCTTTCCAGTTACCCAGCCTTAACCCCAGAGAGCTTTCCCGTTACCCAGCCTTAACCCCAGCGAGAGCTTTCCCGTTACCCAGCCTTAACCCCAGCGAGAGCTTTCCAGTTACCCAGCCTTAACCCCAGCGAGAGCTTTCCAGTTACCCAGCCTTAACCCCAGAGAGCTTTCCAGTTACCCAGCCTTAACCCCAGAGAGCTTTCCAGTTACCCAGCCTTAACCCCAGAGAGCTTTCCAGTTACCCAGCCTTAACCCCAGCGAGAGCTTTCCAGTTACCCAGCCTTAACCCCAGAGAGCTTTCCAGTTACCCAGCCTTAACCCCAGAGAGCTTTCCAGTTACCCAGCCTTAACCCCAGAGAGCTTTCCAGGTACCCAGCCTTAACCCCAGAGAGCTTTCCAGTTACCCAGCCTTAACCCCAGAGAGAGCTTTCCAGTTACCCAGAGAGCTTTCCAGTTACCCAGCCTTAACCCCAGAGAGCTTTCCAGTTACCCAGCCTTAACCCCAGAGAGCTTTCCCGTTACCCAGCCTTAACCCCAGAGAGCTTTCCAGTTACCCAGCCTTAACCCCAGCGAGAGCTTTCCAGTTACCCAGCCTTAACCCCAGAGAGCTTTCCAGTTACCCAGCCTTAACCCCAGAGAGCTTTCCAGTTACCCAGCCTTAACCCCAGAGAGCTTTCCAGTTACCCAGCCTTAACCCCAGAGAGAGCTTTCCAGTTACCCAGACAGCTTTCCAGTTACCCAGCCTTAACCCCAGAGAGAGCTTTCCAGTTACCCAGAGAGCTTTCCAGTTACCCAGCCTTAACCCCAGAGAGCTTTCCAGTTACCCAGCCTTAACCCCAGAGAGCTTTCCAGTTACCCAGCCTTAACCCCAGCGAGAGCTTTCCCGTTACCCAGCCTTAACCCCAGCGAGAGCTTTCCAGTTACCCAGCCTTAACCCCAGCGAGAGCTTTCCAGTTACCCAGCCTTAACCCCAGAGAGCTTTCCAGTTACCCAGCCTTAACCCCAGCGAGAGCTTTCCCGTTACCCAGCCTTAACCCCAGCGAGAGCTTTCCAGTTACCCAGCCTTAACCCCAGCGAGAGCTTTCCAGTTACCCAGCCTTAACCCCAGCGAGAGCTTTCCAGTTACCCAGCCTTAACCCCAGAGAGCTTTCCAGTTACCCAGCCTTAACCCCAGAGAGCTTTCCAGTTATCCAGCCTTAACCCCAGCGAGAGCTTTCCAGTTACCCAGCCTTAACCCCAGAGAGCTTTCCAGTTACCCAGCCTTAACCCCAGAGAGCTTTCCAGTTACCCAGCCTTAACCCCAGAGAGCTTTCCAGTTACCCAGCCTTAACCCCAGAGAGAGCTTTCCAGTTACCCAGACAGCTTTCCAGTTACCCAGCCTTAACCCCAGAGAGAGCTTTCCAGTTACCCAGAGAGCTTTCCAGTTACCCAGCCTTAACCCCAGAGAGCTTTCCCGTTACCCAGCCTTAACCCCAGCGAGAGCTTTCCCGTTACCCAGCCTTAACCCCAGCGAGAGCTTTCCAGTTACCCAGCCTTAACCCCAGCGAGAGCTTTCCAGTTACCCAGCCTTAACCCCAGAGAGCTTTCCAGTTACCCAGCCTTAACCCCAGAGAGCTTTCCAGTTACCCAGCCTTAACCCCAGAGAGCTTTCCAGTTACCCAGCCTTAACCCCAGCGAGAGCTTTCCAGTTACCCAGCCTTAACCCCAGAGAGCTTTCCAGTTACCCAGCCTTAACCCCAGAGAGCTTTCCAGTTACCCAGCCTTAACCCCAGAGAGCTTTCCAGGTACCCAGCCTTAACCCCAGAGAGCTTTCCAGTTACCCAGCCTTAACCCCAGAGAGAGCTTTCCAGTTACCCAGAGAGCTTTCCAGTTACCCAGCCTTAACCCCAGAGAGCTTTCCAGTTACCCAGCCTTAACCCCAGAGAGCTTTCCCGTTACCCAGCCTTAACCCCAGAGAGCTTTCCAGTTACCCAGCCTTAACCCCAGCGAGAGCTTTCCAGTTACCCAGCCTTAACCCCAGAGAGCTTTCCAGTTACCCAGCCTTAACCCCAGAGAGCTTTCCAGTTACCCAGCCTTAACCCCAGAGAGCTTTCCAGTTACCCAGCCTTAACCCCAGAGAGCTTTCCAGTTACCCAGCCTTAACCCCAGAGAGAGCTTTCCAGTTACCCAGACAGCTTTCCAGTTACCCAGCCTTAACCCCAGAGAGAGCTTTCCAGTTACCCAGAGAGCTTTCCAGTTACCCAGCCTTAACCCCAGAGAGCTTTCCCGTTACCCAGCCTTAACCCCAGCGAGAGCTTTCCCGTTACCCAGCCTTAACCCCAGCGAGAGCTTTCCAGTTACCCAGCCTTAACCCCAGCGAGAGCTTTCCAGTTACCCAGCCTTAACCCCAGAGAGCTTTCCAGTTACCCAGCCTTAACCCCAGAGAGCTTTCCAGTTACCCAGCCTTAACCCCAGAGAGCTTTCCAGTTACCCAGCCTTAACCCCAGCGAGAGCTTTCCAGTTACCCAGCCTTAACCCCAGAGAGCTTTCCAGTTACCCAGCCTTAACCCCAGAGAGCTTTCCAGTTACCCAGCCTTAACCCCAGAGAGCTTTCCAGGTACCCAGCCTTAACCCCAGAGAGCTTTCCAGTTACCCAGCCTTAACCCCAGAGAGAGCTTTCCAGTTACCCAGAGAGCTTTCCAGTTACCCAGCCTTAACCCCAGAGAGCTTTCCAGTTACCCAGCCTTAACCCCAGAGAGCTTTCCCGTTACCCAGCCTTAACCCCAGCGAGAGCTTTCCCGTTACCCAGCCTTAACCCCAGCGAGAGCTTTCCAGTTACCCAGCCTTAACCCCAGCGAGAGCTTTCCAGTTACCCAGCCTTAACCCCAGAGAGCTTTCCAGTTACCCAGCCTTAACCCCAGAGAGCTTTCCAGTTACCCAGCCTTAACCCCAGAGAGCTTTCCAGTTACCCAGCCTTAACCCCAGCGAGAGCTTTCCAGTTACCCAGCCTTAACCCCAGAGAGCTTTCCAGTTACCCAGCCTTAACCCCAGAGAGCTTTCCAGTTACCCAGCCTTAACCCCAGAGAGCTTTCCAGGTACCCAGCCTTAACCCCAGAGAGCTTTCCAGTTACCCAGCCTTAACCCCAGAGAGAGCTTTCCAGTTACCCAGAGAGCTTTCCAGTTACCCAGCCTTAACCCCAGAGAGCTTTCCAGTTACCCAGCCTTAACCCCAGAGAGCTTTCCCGTTACCCAGCCTTAACCCCAGAGAGCTTTCCAGTTACCCAGCCTTAACCCCAGCGAGAGCTTTCCAGTTACCCAGCCTTAACCCCAGAGAGCTTTCCAGTTACCCAGCCTTAACCCCAGAGAGCTTTCCAGTTACCCAGCCTTAACCCCAGAGAGCTTTCCAGTTACCCAGCCTTAACCCCAGAGAGCTTTCCAGTTACCCAGCCTTAACCCCAGAGAGAGCTTTCCAGTTACCCAGACAGCTTTCCAGTTACCCAGCCTTAACCCCAGAGAGAGCTTTCCAGTTACCCAGAGAGCTTTCCAGTTACCCAGCCTTAACCCCAGAGAGCTTTCCCGTTACCCAGCCTTAACCCCAGCGAGAGCTTTCCCGTTACCCAGCCTTAACCCCAGCGAGAGCTTTCCAGTTACCCAGCCTTAACCCCAGCGAGAGCTTTCCAGTTACCCAGCCTTAACCCCAGAGAGCTTTCCAGTTACCCAGCCTTAACCCCAGAGAGCTTTCCAGTTACCCAGCCTTAACCCCAGAGAGCTTTCCAGTTACCCAGCCTTAACCCCAGCGAGAGCTTTCCAGTTACCCAGCCTTAACCCCAGAGAGCTTTCCAGTTACCCAGCCTTAACCCCAGAGAGCTTTCCAGTTACCCAGCCTTAACCCCAGAGAGCTTTCCAGGTACCCAGCCTTAACCCCAGAGAGCTTTCCAGTTACCCAGCCTTAACCCCAGAGAGAGCTTTCCAGTTACCCAGAGAGCTTTCCAGTTACCCAGCCTTAACCCCAGAGAGCTTTCCAGTTACCCAGCCTTACCCCAGAGAGCTTTCCCGTTACCCAGCCTTAACCCCAGAGAGCTTTCCAGTTACCCAGCCTTAACCCCAGCGAGAGCTTTCCAGTTACCCAGCCTTAACCCCAGAGAGCTTTCCAGTTACCCAGCCTTAACCCCAGAGAGCTTTCCAGTTACCCAGCCTTAACCCCAGAGAGCTTTCCAGTTACCCAGCCTTAACCCCAGAGAGAGCTTTCCAGTTACCCAGAGAGCTTTCCAGTTACCCAGCCTTAACCCCAGAGAGAGCTTTCCAGTTACCCAGAGAGCTTTCCAGTTACCCAGCCTTAACCCCAGAGAGCTTTCCAGTTA